>NW_017671421.1:26601-67228 GCF_001879085.1 Nicotiana attenuata | reverse complement strand
TAAAAACTTTGTGTTTTTCCTGATTATTGTTTAAGTGATGGTATAAATGAAGCATACTCACGTTTCTGCATTCTGGATAAACTGAGTGGTTTTCTAAAGTTTCTTTTTGATTACCCACCCTTACATCTCACTTTTCCATCATTATGATTTCTTTTCTCTGATGTTCACAGGACAATAGGGTCACTGATCATCGGCTAAAAATGAACTTTGAGCTTACGTCGTTTCTTGAGGGTGACATTGAGACAGCTGTTCAGGTATATTACTTTTGCAAAGTAGCTATTAGCATCCCTTCTTTGTGGGGGTGGGGTGGGGGTGGGGGGGGGGGGGGAGATTTGCCATTAAAACAAACACTCATGCTAATTTCGTCTTTGTGCAGTCTTGTTCTACTATGGAACAACAGGAGTTACTGCAAGAACTTGCGGAATCTGTCAGTGCGCCTGCTTGACAATTTGTAACCTTTGTATTCGCAAGAAGCTCTATTTCTTCCTTCGTAGAACACTTATCGCAGATCAGCATTGTTTGAATGTACCATACGGATATCATTCTTGTTAGAATTGTTGTCAATCTAGGATTAGTAGAAACGGAATGAGGAAATCTAGTGCTAACTAGGAGCTCTGTCAGATCGCCATTTTAGGAACTTAGCTTCTAAATGTTACAGAACACTTCAACAATGAGTTCATTATTGAAAATTAATACTTGTGCATATTTCCCTCATCTTTAAAGCTGATAATTCCCGGATTTGTTTTCTTTTTTCTTCCTTCCCTTTTTTATCATCTGCTGATGATTTAAGCGTGGTGCTGCTCTCTTTCATAATGTAAAAAATACAGTCCCATTCGTATGCAATAAAAGGATCCATTTGCAATTAAATATATTGATTCAATTAATCTATTAATTCACGCATACATGATTTTTGTGTTTGTTTTATCATACGACGTAAACAAGCACCTAGAAACAAAACATACCCAAGTCAGGAATTGGCTAAATTATTTATAGGATATTTAACAATCACTTGAAAGGAAAGAGATTGGTCTCATACCATAAAAATGAGTAATAAACAATGAGATTCCCCTTCACCTTGGTTACCCTGTCATGTTTTGTATCTTCGTTTTTCATTGAAAGAAACAAATGACACGACTGTGCGCGACAGAAAGAAAAGTGTTCCAATCGCCTTGATAGGAAGTTGTGGAGGTCGAGTATTACGGTTGTAGGCTAGGAGGTAGTTGAGTCTTGTGTTACCTTGTACTGTTGTGAGCCTAGTCTGGTAGGGTTTTTGTCTGAGATAGCTAGGGGCATTGTCGTGTCTTACTATTTTCTCTTTTCGGTGCAGGACCTATTTACTAGCCATCATTTTTGTTTTTGTTTTGCATTTTTCCTTCTGCATTTTATGTTCCTATTTTTCCTGTGATCTCTGTGGTGAAACTAACATTCTCTCCTTTTTGTTTTTCTTCTTATCTTGAGCCGAGGGTCTTCCGGAAACAGCCTCCCTACTCCTTTGGGGTAGGGGTAAGGTCTGCGTACATACTACCCTCCCCAGACCCCACTTGTGGGATTTTACTGGGTTGTTGTTGTTGTTGTAATAAGGCTCACAGTAAAAGCAGATTAATTAAAAAAATTAAAAGTTAGTTTAAAAGTGAGAATATCATAAATTTATTTAGTTAAACCGATTTAAATATTAGAAATTTACGAAATGATTTTGACGAGCCTTATCTGTATTAAAACTCTTCCAGCAAAAGAAACTCTATCAAAACTCCTCCAGCAAAAGAAAAGATAGAACTTGTTGGTGTTAATGCATTTTAATATTAAAATTATAATATCAGAGTGCATTATTTCTTGTATGGTAATGATTATAAATTGACAAGAAAGTGATCATTATTTTGGTGTAACTTATGAAATCACTAATGCCATGATTTACCACTAATTACCCACTAAAGATTAAATTTTATAATTACCAAACATGTTCTACAATTTTATTATCCCACTACCTTATTATTTATTTGTGGAAGAGATTATACACCTATAAATAGTGGTGTTTCTTCCTTGTGTTATAGATGAAAAATATGGTTGTGTGTATGAAAAAGGTGAACTTGGTGTAGTGAAAAAGGGAGTTAAGAGAAGGAGAAAATGTAAGTCTCAAACTTATTCTCAACAAAAGAGAATATTATTTTTGTTGAAGGAAGGTGTTCATATTGGTGGAGCTTTGGACTCAACAACTTGTCCAGAGTTTGTTCGAGTCATATCACGTTTGTCGGACTGTTGTATCTTGGAGGGGACAAGTCAAGAGTATTACTGCTGGACCGATGAAGATGCTACCGCAGTAGGCTTGAAGCTCCATAAAGAGAGCGAGATATCCACGCCTCAGCCTGAAGAATATTTATTTATTTTTCTTCATCTTATTTTTCAACTGTAATTTCACTTACAATTTTAAGAAGATCCAAGCCCATTATGCAGTAGAAAAAATAGCGGATATCAAGATAAAAGTTCACTCTCTTTATGAGATAGAAAGGTAAAAAGTTTTCTACTTGTTTAGCTCAAGCGGAGGAAAGGTAAAGCCTTTTTACCTTATATTTTTATGACTCTGTGATTATATTATTTATGATTATGAATTTTCATAATTCTAGAAATAGTGGAGATAAAATAAATAAAATACTTTGAGAATGGTGGGGGTAAAAGAAATAAAATATTCTTGCATGAAAATTTTGAATATTTATGCATGAGTTGTAACACTCCTCAAATCTATAAAAGTTTCAAAACTCGCTAAATATATAATTTAAATTATTTTTTTATCTCAAATAATACTTCTATTACGGATTTAAACCCTTGTGATTGATTTTTGAATTATTTCTCTATTTATAAAGAATTAGATATATAATTAGGGAAATATTAATAATTTTAATATTAGTAATCATTAATTGTGAGTATCAATAAATTCTTGTCAAAAAAAAAAAAAAAAGAAAGAAGCAAAGTAGTCATTTAAGAATTTGGGCTTAAAGCCCATATAGTACTCTGTTCCAGCGACCAAATCAAAGGCATAAAGCCTTGGATGAAAGTCAAAGCAACCAAAACACATAAAAGCACATAATTGAATAGTTACGAACAGAACTGAATAAAGAAAACGCACGGAAATTAGAAACAGAGGCAGCGAACAATTCACGCAATCAATAGAAAATCTAGGGTTTTTACAAATCACTAATTCTTGAACTCAAGTATATAAAATTCCCTATTATCAATTATCCTACAGTAATAATAGGTAAGAATTGAATAGTTAATTCCCCTCTTCCTCTCTATCAACAGTAAGTTCCATGTTAGATGTGAAACTTTTAAATTAATTCAAATGCACTGGTTGTTGTAGAATTAATTGTTTGACGGGTATAAATTGGACTGGGGCCTACGTGTTGGCTCGAGAAATTTTGAGGTGAGTTGATATATCCCTTTACTAAAGTGGTTTAACTCACAAAAGTACGCATACAAGGCGTTTGATGAATTGCTTAAAAGAGTCTATATGTACTTAATTGGAGCGAGTGAGTACCTATCAAGTTAGAATTGTTCTGGCTAAAGTTTAGGTGATTTATTATGATATATGTGCATAAATTTTCAGATTTTTGTGTTATTCTTCTATGCCATTTTCATGTTGAAAATTCATGAAGAAGCAAGAATCTTTAGAAATAATTTTGAATGTTTATTTCATTCTTATGACATGCTTTACATTTAAGGATACCAGTATGAGTATGTATAGAATGTTCCAGAAAAGATTTAGACTTGAAAAGTCACAAGAAGGAGTTTTCGAAAGAAAAGATTTTTGGGAGTATCCTCTATTCTGAGAAGGGGTCATCGTCCAGGCCGAGGGTCCTGACCAAGGTGTTGACTTCCTGAAACTACTTGTGCCAAAGTAAGAGCACACGAGCCGAGGGTCTCGTTGCTGAGAATTTACTTAGCCAGGCTAAGGTATGACATATGAGCGCTGAGAACCATGAAGCGAGTGGTACCTCGTGGATTGGGCCTATTCGATCAGGTTGGGATTGAACCCGTGCCGATCACACGGTGACTACGATAGAAATAAGTCAGGATAGTTGGGACTCCCGAAGTATACAGTGAAGTATATTTTTTATAAGAAAGAAAAAGAAAAGAATTTCTTTTAGAATATTCATAAACTGCTATTATGCAATTATTTTAGAATTGTTCTTAGAAGCTTCATGTTTTCTATGCATTTAGATTCTTTGCTCGTAATGTATATTGTATTAAAATTTCGACCCATGTCGTTGAGACTCGCTGAGTACAATGGGTGTTACTAACGTTCTCTTATGGGAACCTACATTGGTCTGTGGTACAACTTAGGAACCGGTTTTGCAGGCGAGAGGCTTCAACTCCGTCCTAAGACGGATCAAAGAAGAGCAGGCTACAGTTTAGGACTTCCCTCCTTTCCAGCGCTATTGGTGAGCTTCGCTTTTGTTCGTGGAGTAATCCTTTGAATCATATTTATGGAGTTATATTTCTTTGTTTACGTGGAGGACTAGCTAGGCTACCTCATGTCCTGAGCAGTGCGTCAGTTTATCAGTAAAGGCTTCATAGACACAGTTGGTGAGTTAAGATTCAGATGTTTTTGATAATAACTTAGCAGCATTTCATTGGTTACTACGAATAAAGTTTTGGATTTGGTTTATTTTAGATATTTAAATTAATTAAAAGTATTTGGTTACAGTATTGCCTTGTGGCATATAAAATTTGAAGTTATAATAGATTTGATAAGTGCAGATGGTTCGCGGTCATGTTTAATGATCGGGTGCCGATACCGGCTTGTTTAGAAAATGGCTCGTGACATGAGTGAAAGTTGATTAAATCAAAAAATATGATAAGTTCATCTATCATAAGTTTTGGAATAATTCACATGTAATTGTTTGCTTTTATGTTGATGATTTGTTAGTATTTGGCTCTAACATGAATGTTGTTGGAGAAACTAAAAGCATTCTTATTAGCCATTTTGACATGAAAGATTTGGGTGAGGCAAGTTTCATTCTTGGAATGAAAATTACTAGAATATGTGATGGAGTTTTCCTTGACCGGTCATATTATGTTGAGAAAATTTTGAAAAAATATAACTTTATTTATTGCAAGCATGTTGTAACCCCTTTTGATTCAAGTGTTCACTTATTTTGTGTACAAAGTGACAATGATGTGATAAATCAAAAGGAATCTGCTAGCTTAATTGGAAGCTTGAGATATGTGACTGATTGTACTCGACCTGATATTAGATATGTAATAAGAGTACTAAGCAGGTTTACAAAAACTCCTGCTGTACTCGAGGGCTTTTTTGATGCAGATTGGAACATTTTATCGTGGAGAGGTGGTGCTATTTGTTGGAAATAAAAAAAGTAAATAATAATACTTGCTAACTCTACCATAGAGGCTGAACTAATTGCTTTAACTTCAGCCAGTGATGAAGTGAATTGGTTGAGAGATTTATTATTTCAAATTCCTTATTTTGTGTTACACCCCATATTTTCGTACGTGGAAGTACGCCATAAGTAAATCGATATAATCTTGAAAATGAGATGTTACATCCCACATTTTCGTATGTTAAAGTTTCGTCGTAAGTTAATCGACGTAAGCTTGAGAATGAGATTACTTTTGAGGTTATAAGTATTATGCTATTTCAAACAAGTTCGTGACGGTGAGAGGGTAAACAAATCTAAGAAAATGAGTTTCGTCGAAGTTTGACATCTTGAGTTAAAATGCGGTCCAAACTATAATACCCGATATTTATAGACTAGTGCCATACAAGGTACCACATGAACATGATAGTAAGGTGTATAAAGTGTGTTAAAAGTGAGTATTATTTTAAGTAATTTGAGATAGTTCTTAATTATGTGGATAATTGGATAATTAATTATAAAATTTTGGATAAGTTTAAACCCCCTTATTGTGGCAGCCTAATAAAGTCTTAATCAAGACCCATATAATGACTAAGGTTCATTACAATAGGTGGACTAATTAGGGGCGTTTAGGCAAGGTTAGTCGTCATAAGTGGGGCCCACCTAAAGGTTAAAGATAACCTCTCTAATTCATTAAAGAGAGGTGTCATACTTATTTGCAATTTCATACTACATGAATACTTAATGAAATAGCAAAGAGAGGTATCATACAAAGAGAGATATCATTCTGGTAACGTAATTGCTTCAACATTTCATACGAAGACTATTTAATACTATAGCAACGTGGGATTTGCGATTCTAAGGGAGTACAATGTAATCTTTCTCAAGAATATTATACGGATTTTCCCCTTCTTCGATCCGCCGTTACGTGATTTGCCGCAATTGACGTGTGCTAGAGGGATTGTCAAGAGAATCGGCTCAGGCTATTGATAACTAGGGATTTTGTAGTGTTTTATGCTCCTTCTTGCTTACGCTTTGGTTATAAATTGTTACAAAAATAGTCCCAAAAGGCTCATAAGTGTGCTTGTTTGCAGGTTTGATCGACAAAGTGACAAAATGTCAAAGTTTGGCTCAAAAGGAGTGAAACTTGCTCAAGCACAAAAGACAAGGCAAACTGAGGGCAAAAAGTCCTAGTGCGGCCGCATTCGACTTTGTGTGGTCCGCACTAGGTAGATTCAGAGAGATGGCAAAACCAGGCTTCAGGCAACACAACCGCATTACACATTGCGCGGTTCGCGACGAAGGCTCCGCAGCCGCACTACCACTTTGTGCGGTCCGCAGAAGAGAGATTCAAAGAGTTAAAATTTGCCATGGTTCAAGCTGTGCGGTCCGCGGTCATACTTGTGCGGACGGCGTTAGAGACCTCCGCGGCCGCGGTCCATTCTACGCGGTTCGCGGAGCCCAAGTTCAGAGAGCCCAGATTTGAAGTCCAAGAGCCTAGTGCGGCCGCGGTCCATTTTGTGCGGCCCGCACTGACCCCGCAGGGGCATTTTTGTCCAGTTTTTCCAGCTTAGTATAAATAGAACCTTTTTCCATTTTTAGGGTATCAGTTATTTTTATTTCAGCAGCTGCGCTCGTGGGAACTTCATCTGTAGCCATTTTTGGCATCTTAGCTCCAAATTAACGATATTCTTGTACTTTATTTTAGCATCTAATTAATATGTCTTGTTCTTCATCTATTTCTTCATTTTCTTCTTCAAGCATGAGTAGCTAAACCCATTAGCTAGGGTTGTGGCTCAACCCTAGTGTGGGTAATTGATGGGTGTTGCCATCTAGGGTTAGATTGACTATGGGTGTTTGTTATTTCGATTGATTTTATGTTTTAATCTATGAATTGGTGGTTGCAAACACTGATATGAACTTTGTTGATTTGACTCTTCTTGAGAAAGAGAGTCTGAGTCTCCAAAATTGACCCAACAAGGAATTGGGATGGACTCATGAGAAATGATAGTCCCAATTAACGGGTTAAACCTCGAGAGAGTAATCACCCTACTTGAACCCTAGTTGCTTGATCTATTTTGCCTACCCATTTGGTCTCGAGAGAGTCAATTGGGCAAAATCACTCTCTCTACCGAGAGGTGTGAGAGTGGGTAAAATTGTGCAACGGTTATAGCATAAGCCCCAATTATGTCAATCGAACCTTAGTAGCATCTACCCGTCAATTAGCCACCTAGGTGATGTCACGACCCTAGTGCCCTTCTTCCCATTAGATACAACCTTAGCAATTATTTCGTAGCATAATCTAGTTTCAATTAGTAGTTTGATAATAGTAGTTTATAATTGAAAAACCCAAAAATGTTGGAAGTGACATTTAGAATAATTAC
This sequence comes from Nicotiana attenuata, assembly GCF_001879085.1. NCBI lineage: Eukaryota > Viridiplantae > Streptophyta > Magnoliopsida > Solanales > Solanaceae > Nicotiana > Nicotiana attenuata. Next base: position 59,478 of record NW_017671421.1, on the reverse strand, counting down.
ACGACTCTAGTCTAGATAGATACCCAGCTCTAATTTTTAGCTCTCTGTGGAATTCAATCCCGACCCTCATATCGGGTAAAAGCTATTGCGACCCTCTCTTCCTACTTTATAGTAGTGTGGAGTTGGCAGCGATCAGCTATCCCTTCTTTCTTTTTGGCATGATCTATACGATACAAACGAAACAAGCAAATGCACAACTTCCATAAATGACTCTATTCATAAAAATACTAGAGGTTCCTATGTTCTTGATTCCCTATATGTCTTATTATTCTATCGTCTGTTCATGGGTCTCAGAAAATACGTAAGTTGATAAATTTTATTTTATGATATTAATCAGATGCATAATGGTCTTATGACGTTCCGAGAGATTTTATTGACGTACTTCTCAAGCATTGCATTCATTTATACATGTACATTGATCCATGACCAGATGATGTTATATACGCGTGTGTATATATATATATATATATATATATATATATATATATATATATATGGGATATGAGAAAAGGTTGCAGTGTTATATACGCACCACCACCTGATCAGCCGGTATACATTGATTTGCCCACAGTGGCCGAGATGATATGATGGGATGCCCTTAGAGGCTTGATAATGTTATGTACGCATATACCTATGCATGGTTTGACATTTATACGCATATGCATGACATTATAAATATGAAATGATTCACAGAGCTATTCAGACATACATGTTGAGTCTTTTACTCCATGTTTCTCTCATGACTTTTATTTACTGATTTTCGTTCCTTACATACTCGGTACATTATTTGTACTAACGTCCTTTCCCTGGGGACGCTGCATTTCATGCCCGCATGTCCCGATAGACAGGTTGAGAGTCCTCCAAGTAGGCTATCAGCTCAGCGTAAGGTGTTGGTGCGCTCCATTTGCTTCGGAGTTACTTGTTTGGTCAGTATGCTTTGGATATGTATTGATTGGTATGTCGGGGCCCTGTCCCGGACTTATGAAGTTTATGTACTCTTAGAGGCTTGTAGACCTATGTCATGTATATAAAAGATTGTATGGCCTTGTCGGCCTATGTTCAATGTACGAGTGATCATTTTGGCCTTATAGGCCTGTACGTCATATGTATAAGTTTCTATGTCAAGTATTCCTACATGTTTATTATGGTTATCTCATGATAGCCTTTCCGGCTCATTTACATATGATAGTATGATATGAAAGATACGTTATGTTGGTACTCGATCGATTAAGGCATCGGGTGCCCGTCGTGGCCCATCGGTTTGGGTCGTGACAGAAGTTGTATCAGAGCAGTTCTGTCCTAGGGAGTCTACAAGCTGTGTCTAGTAGAGTCTTGTTTTTGGGTGTGTTGGGAACCACACTTATAAACAGGAGGCTACAGGGCGTTTAGGACTGCCACTCTTTTTTTTTTACTCTAGATCGTGTGGTAGAGCTCACTTATAGGAATTCAAACTCCTAACTTCTATTTTATTCCTAAAAAGACAATACCTACATCCAAAAGACAGTTGGTAAGAGATTGCATGTGGTTGTGGAAGAGTTGAGTCAGAGGAACTCGATTTTGCATCATTCGTATGATGGATAAATGTGAGGTCTTCAACAGAACATGTGTATAACAAGATGTGTAAGCTTCTTGATAGGGAGCCTTAAGGTAAGAATATCTATCCACCCATATGGTAAAAAGCAACGAGAGAATCAGAAGGTACAAGTTTCAACAAGTAAAAGAAGCAAGGTGAAGAAGGGTACAAGGTACCTAGTTAGTGAAGATGATCATTACCTACAATTCAAGAAGAGAGATGAAAGCATTCTGAGTTACCTTCAACAGTAACAGAGGTATGTACAATTGGCCACACCGATCTCAGTTAGGCTCTATGGGAGCTAACAGATATGGTTTAAGAGAAGGACGGGATATCAGGATCCGGCTGGGGTTAGAGTAACCCAAAACTGGTGGATGGATTGTTTGCGTTAGTTGACGTTTCTGAAGAATATTGCAAATGTGCTAATAGATCTCCTTGTGAGACACCCAGATGGTGCACTCTGGAATTGTAAAGTTAGATATGAATACTAGAATGTTCAAAAAAAAAATTACAAAGATAGGCACTAGAAGCCTGGAAGGGATAAATATTACCTTAGTATGGCTCCCGTCCCTGTAGGGAAATAATGTTAGGCAACCCGAAGAGCCAGTAGATGGAGCAAGGGAAGCTAAAAGCGAAAGAATGTCATGTTCAAGTTTTCAAAATAAAGTAATATACATAAATGTTAGCGGGAAATAAGAAGAGAGTTAATAAAGCATTATGAGTAAGATGTGATTCATGGATGACAACGATAGATCAAAAAGATGACAGTATTACTGAGTATATAGTCAAGTAAAGGAAAAGACGAGAGGTATAGGCCTTGAGACAACAAAAGAGTATAGGCCATAAAGTCATATCCTCATTTCGAGAAATAAGTTCGTGACTCCAACGTGACTACCAGAAGAAAAAGTTAGACCCAGAATAATAGAAATCAGTTTGGGCTGGTGAACAAGATAAACTAAACATGAATAAGGGACTGAGTGATTTGATAATAGTCGATATCATGAGAATTTAAGATTTCGTTCCGGCAATAATAGAATGGACAATAGAAGAAGATTCATGAGAAATTTAGAGAATAGTCATTCAGGAAGACGCTTCCCTAAAGCAAGCAATGTGAGTAAAGTTAAGCTTAAGGGATTGTATGTGCCAGTTATACTAAGTGTCACCCTCGCGAGTAAGGAAATTTGTTATTCTTGGTACAGAAGGATTACCGTGAGGCAAGTAAGGATCATCGATGGTGTGAAAAAATGCCAAAGATGAAGAGGTAAAACATCTATACGTAGTGTCGCACCCCCTTTTTCTCGCGAAATCGGGTTTCGACATTTTGACAACTCCTTTTGAGAGGGTAAGGAAAAGGAATTGGTTTTGAGTCGCCACCTAACGGATTAAGGTGAGTTAGGGCACCTAGAGCAGATAACTCATGTTATACCAGTTTACATCACCAAAGATCGGGTAAGGGCTCGAAGTTACCTCGAAGAGAAGGTGTTAGGCACTCTTCGGGGTCCACAACTATGGGTCCCGGCCGAACTTAATTATGAATTAGTCTAATAAAGAAGCGAGAGAATTATTTAATAAGGATGAGGGGTACTAAATTTTTTAGCCTAAAGAATCACCCCGTACAACATAAATAATACTTCATAACTCCCTCGAGGACGGGGGTGTTACTCATATTATCCAGCGGGCACACACTATCATCTCCTGCTATCCGATTACTATCTTTAAGTTGTTACTTAAAGCGCTCTAGTTGATTCTAGTTCGTTTCCTATGCGTGCACTACTTGTCCTTACCTATGGTCCTGGAGGCATTAGGACCTCTATTTGGGATGGTTCTGGACTGAGCCTAGGTTGCTCAAAATTGTAAAATACTAGGCAACAAGCAAAACAGTTAGGACTTTCAGATAAAAAGCAGATACGGGCTCGTATTAACCTCCACACATAAATAGCAAATGCACACAATTGATTGACAAGATTTATTAATCTTAAAGTCCTATAGGTAGGATATCTATGTAAGGAACATGCGAGCAGTGATACACAGAAGCAGTCTTATTAATGCGAGTGTTAGGACCTATTATTTGCCTACTGATTTTGTTTAGTACAGTATCTGGGCGTTTTAGAAAGTAACGCATCACAATCACAAATCCAGAATTGTTATTTTAGTCCTATAGGCATATTGTATAAGTGATTGACAACGGCGATTGTATTCAGAAGCAATTAGCAGAATCCTATAGGCATGACTTCTACGAGCATGATGATTGTTACCCTATAAGCAAGATATCTAAGTTCGAACTGGCTTTGATCTTATAGGCATGATATCTAATGTTGAACTAATTTTAACCCTATAGGCATGATTTCTAACACTGAATTGACCTTAATCCTATAGGCATGATTTCTAATTAAATAGCATACGGGCAGAAATTTAGATACATTGCCAGAAAATAGTTGAGTCAAATATTGGTCCTATAGGCATGATTGCTAACACACTTTATTGGACAAATTATTAATCCTATAGGCAGGATTTCTATGGATCCTGAAGCCCGTGATTACTAACTAGCTCTAGACTGTGAGGGTCGATCAGATCTCGGCCCCTGAAATCGTGAAGGAGTACTAGCAGCTGACTGCCTGACACTCTGCTGTCTACTAGCACTAGATGTCTCACCAAACGAACCTGAAAATCTGCATCTCTTGCTTGAGCTTCTATCTCTGTCAGCCATCTGCTTCTATTTTCTTTCCTCAAGTGCTAAGGCGAATGCCTGAATACGTGCAATGTCCATACTCGACTGCATACATATAGTCATACACTCATTTACTAAGTGAGGACCAAGTCTCGCTACGTACCTGTGTACCCTGTCCTCCATGTCTGATATAACTGCTGGAGCAAACCTCGCCAGAGAATTAAAGTGGAGATTGTATTCTGCAATACTTATACCCCCTGTCTCAATGTCAGGAACTGATCCAATCGTGCTTTTTATGTTTCTGGAGGTAAGTAATGGCGGAGGAATGCCTTTGAGAACTCCTACCATGTAGCTGGAGTAGCATTTTCTCCCCTAGACATCTCCCAAGTGGTATTCGAACCTGCTGCTAGATCTATTAATTTACATGCTACCAATTCAACTGACTCTCTATCTGTGGCATGCATAACTCTAGGGCTCTGGCTACCCTTTCTAGAAAATCCTGGGGATCCTCTGCTATACTAGATCCTGTGAAAACTGGAGGCTCTAATATGAGGAAATCACGAATCCTAGAACCTGTATCGTCACCCTAAGGACCTGTATGCTGCCGTTAGGCCTAAGTAGCTGCAATGCTAGTCAACTATCTGACAGCCTCACTCATGTCGTCGTGCTAAGGAGCCAAAGGTGCGATAGCTAGAGCACCCCTAACCTTTCGATGAACAGACAGAGTCTGTGAAGCTCCGAATAGAACCTCATATCTGGACTCCTCATGCTCATCTAACTCAGGGGGTACTCTGCTAGTACCCTGGCCAGCAATGGCTTTGCCCTTCTGGGCAGCTGTGAGTCTCTTCGGCGGCGTCGCAACGTATAAAATGTTTTGTTAGAAGGCTGAATTCTTATAACATAGCTATATAGCACAATCTAAAGAAGACGGAAGGACAACCATCCTATAATGCCCTGTATCCTCATGTTCATAAGTATGGCACGCAACATACTCTTGAACAAGACTCTACTAGACACGGCCTGTAAACAACTACGACTGAACTACTCTTATACCATGTTTTTCACGACCCAGCCTAGGGCCTATGACGGATAACCGACACTAAGTGTCGACCATCATTAAACTTGCTGATAATCTACTAATCATGAATATGAACTGATAAATTGAACACGCATAAACATAGCTGATAGAAACTGTACTATTTGGAAAGACGACAAGGCTAACATATGAAAATATACTAACTGCACAGATGCATACCTACATGTCTCTAAGAGTGCTGAACTAAACAAGTACTAGACGGGACAAGACCCCGTCATACCCAAACTAGCTGACAGTACACATGCCAAAAGATAAGTAACTCCAGGAGTAAGCGGAGTAACTCCAACAGTTGGTGGATGGCCTACTGATGTGGCTCAAGCGCTGGTTATCTGTACCCGCGCGGCATGAAACGCAGTGCCCCTGAAGGACGTGAGTACGATATGTACAAAGTATGTAGGGTGGAAAGAATATGTAAAGCATACTAAAGTGTGAATGTAAGATGGAAATCTGAATATAAGCTGAAAGCTAAACAAGAGTCTGAACTAGAAACTGATCTGGTACTGAACCGAAGTTGAAGCTGAAACTGTGCTGAAATTGAACTACTATCTAAACTGGTACATGACTGTCGTTATGGGCTATATTTCCACAATCAGGTAACTGTACATATGAACTAGCCTCATGTATAGTTATGAAATGCAAACTGTAGTTATATACGCGTATATAACATGCCTGACTGGCGTAATGGGCTATATCCCCCCAGTAGGTAAATATATTATCAATAGGACCGCTGGTGTTATGGGCTATCTCCCCCAGCGTATAATCAATAGGCCTCGCTGGCGTTATGGGCTATTTCCCCCCAGCATAATCAGTGTACGCATGTATGAGGCATAACACATGTAGCAGCATCACACGGACTCAAAAGATCATGAATGAAACCATAAACAGAATCACAAACGTAATGTGACACTCATCGTCCATGAGTTGCACGAAGGAGAATATTTCCATTTTAGGAAGAAACTGAATATGTACATGAGAAAGTAAGGCTAATTAACTCATTAGGATCCCTTTAGAATCAATTTAGAATCAAGGAACTCAAAATTTGTCCAACTCCTTGAATTTTCAAAAATTTCGGCAGAGTTTCCCCTGAAATGGATGATCCCAAAAAAAAAATAGCAAGCACCACAATATACATGGGAATGTATACCCGGCAAATATGATAACATCAAACTAAAGGAGATCGAGTTATCCACAATAGTGTCAAATGATTGACAAAATGGAATTATGAACGTAATATCGGCTCATAGTGGCTAACTTGTGACATAAAAGTCCAAATATGATTTAGGAATAATCTAAGAATCAACACATGGTAATTAAGCTTATATAATATTAAATTAAGCTATTAGAATCATATAGGGGTTAGGTATACATAAAAACATCAAAGGAACGGAACAAACGGAAGTCTGGATGGCATAGGCTTAATGGGCGATTTGCCCTTTCTGTTTTTGTTGTGTTTTGAAGTTCCAACCTAAACTAGTTTCTTCCATAATTCACATATGAAATTGAATATTATACAAGGGTACAATAAATGCTGAAATTTCCCTTGTACAACTCTTAAAATATCAAGAAGAAAGGCTAGAATATAGCTATACCTAATCATGCCGAAAACGAAACGAAAACCCTGCATACCTCTTGTATTCTTGCTTCCAAACCTTATTCCCTTCGATACACACCCTTCCTTATGCTTGTATTGCTAAAATACAGAGGTAAAAAGCTTGCTTAGCCATGAAGATCTTTCCAAAAAAAAAATATAAGGAGAAAGGAGAATGACAAAGTCTTACCTATGTCGTAAGGATCGCGTTGATGTGTTCGCTTCTTGATTTTGAGTTGCGGATGATGGACTTGCTTCAAAATCCTAAGGAACTTCATGGAGAGATATAGAAGCTCTTGAGCGTGAATTTGCTAGAAAACGAGAAAAAAGAAGACTTAGTCTCCTTTCTTTTTTAGTAGGTTGAAAAGTCAACCACATGTGTGCTTCACCGGTCCTTCTTCCGACATATCTCTTTATACGGACGTCGTATGAACGAACGGTCAGAGCATTATAAACTAAGTTCCAAGACCTTCAGTTTGGTATATAACATATCCCCAAAAAACCTCATATAACAAAGAAATTAATTTCTCAAAAAACTTCATTACAAGGCAAATCCTTAGTAAGTTTTTTCCGCAACTTAAGTCCGATTTTTCCAAATTTTATATTCTATATCCAAACATCATATATATTCATATTATGACTTTAACCTCATTTAAATTATGCTTAGCACGTTATTTACACAATATACGATATCACAGAAGTACGCGGTGTAACAGATACCATGATATTTATGTAGCTATAAATCATGTCAGTAAGGATGAATTAAAAAATTAAATTAAATTATCTTCGAATATGAAAGATATCTGTAGACAATAAATTTGTGTCGAGAAACTAAAATCAAGACCGAAAATATAGCAACAATCGTAGTATTTTATTTCGAATATTTGAGTGTTACAATCTCTATGAATCCTCTGATTCTTCTTTTCTAATATAAATAAATTCAAGGGCCTTTGATTTTGATCTTGAATATGTATTTGTTGCCTCGAACGATGATCTTGTTCTTGAGCTTGAGCTTGATTGCTTGAACTTGACCTTGATTTGTTCTTCGTTCTTGAACTTAAACTTGATTTCTTCTTCGTTCTTGAACTTGAACTTGATTTCTTCTTCGTTCTTGAGCTTGAACTTGATTTCTTGAAATTGAACTTGAAGCTTGAAACTTGTGGAGGAATTTGCAGCGTTTGATCCACGAGCTCTTTCTTGCTTCTTGTTATAACTTCTGGTGTCTTTTCTGGGTTATGAAGACCCCTATTTATAGTTGTGGAAGGGAGGAGTCATGATAAGAACAAACTCTTTCCGACCAATCAAATTGAAGTGTGACATGGCCGCATTTGATTGGCCAGAACATGTCACCTGCACACGTGGCACTATTTCATTGGCCTTTTAGTGTGACTTGGCATGCCTTGTCATTTTGACACGTGGCATGATTCTATTGGCTCTTCCGTTTGACTTGGCGTGCCACGTCATTTGACACGTGGCACCAAATTGGGCCTCTAGGAAGATGACATCTTGGGCTTAATGAAGTGGGTTCATCACTTAGCCCAATGGATTAAGACTTATTTAATCCATATATATTGGACTTATATAATTACTTCAATTATATTAGCCCATAATATTTATTTGGACCAATATATCTTGAATTTAAAATATAATCCTAATTATTTTATGGATTTAATCCCAACAAAATTTATATGCCTACAATATCATTCTTCACGAATCAGATTAAAAATAAAAAAATTGTTACATAAAAACATTAAGGAGTAAATGATTTATTTTTCCATTATCAAACATATCTGATGTCTAATCATTTAAAGTGTTTAATGTTAAGTACTATTCGGGATTTAGTTTTGGTTTAGATTTTGGAAACCAAAATTTGGAGAAAAATGTATGTTTTGATAATGTATGAGTATTCATTTTAGTGAATATGTACTGTTAGATTGTCTTTGATTTTGGGGGAAATTAAAACAAACACACATGTGTTCTGTCTTTATTGCTAGGACTTTCTAAATTCAATCAGCTGACTCTGCTGAAAGTAAGTTTAAACATACAACTCTATTTTGTTTTCTTCCAAAATATAAAATATAATGTTTACTGATGCTCCAGTATATTTCGTTTTCCATTTTTAGCAGCTCGTAGTCTTTTTTAATCCTCTATAGTTTTTCCATTTTATTTAAGTATGCAGCAATTAAGTGAAGTTATTAGTATTTGAGAAAATGCTTACATTATCTAATTATTGCTTTAGTGGACATTAATAATAAGATAAGATTTTATTGTTCATATTTTGGGGTATAATCTAATGTAACTCTAATCTAGTTTTAGAAATATACGAGTAGGGAGATTATAATTTTTGTGAAGTTTGGGATTTAGCTTTAATATATTCGCGTTGCCACTAGACTACATAGTTTCGGTTAGTGCAAGTAAACTTATTAGAGCATACATTAAATGCGAAGTAAAGTAATTACTTGATGAAGCCGATCTTAAAAAATAAATGCCATTATTTTAGTTAATATTTAATTAGATGAAGTTTTCTTGTCTTTCAATATTATAATTTTTAAATTTATTTGACTAACTATAACCATTATATATCTATTGTAATTCGAATTTTGATTTAGAAACCTTGAATAATTTTAGCTAACATGATTAACGAGACTTTATATTACGAGAATTATCTTAATATCTTCATGCTAGCACATTCTAGTGTTGATAATTATTAAGTAGATATTAGAGTATATAATAAGTGCAAAGTAAAGTTAATGCTTGACAAAATATTGTTACTATAAAATGACATTGTTTTAATTAATTTTTATACTTAGATATACATAAGTAAAGTTATTACTTGATATAAGAATGTTACTATAAAATGATATTGTTTTAATTAACATTAATACTTAGATAACTTTTTGCCTTTTCTATTGTTGCATGTAAGATACTACCAAATTACTATTCGATTGCTTTACCTGATGATGAGCTGAAAGATTTTTTTTCTGTAACATTAAAATTTTAAGCTTTAACACCTTCATGTTAGTACTCATGAAAGTGATGTAGGAGTAGAGTTAGAAGGTTACATCCGGTTCAATTGAACGTAATAGTCTAAGAGCCCGTTTGGCGTAGCTGATTTAGAGTAGCTGATAAACATTAGGTGCTGAAAAGCACTTTTAAGTGCTGAAGCTGATTTAAAAGATAAACAGTTACGTGTTTGGATAAAAGTGTTGAAGTTAATAATATGCAGCTAAAGAACTGGGCATACGAAGAGTTTTGTTTTAAAAAGAAGTATTTTAGGGATAGAATAGTAAATATTTTGGTCAAAGTTAAACTGCTTATAAGCTAAAATTTGATAAGTTGGGGGAGACCAACTTATGACTTTTGATTTATTTTTGACTTATAAGTACTTTTAATTTTATCAAACGCGTAGATAAGAGTCTAAGGTGATTGGTTGGTAGTACTTGATTTAGAATTATCCAATATGGGGGTAATTGAGTACTTGAATTAGAATCTTAGATCCCTATCTAAGATAATTGGTGTCAGATTGTTGTCAAGTACTCACTTTGGTGCATGTCAATTGTCACATATCATTATCATTTTTCATTTTCTTTGAGGAGAACCATTTTTTGACTGGCTTGTGAGAGAGTTGGATAGCAAAACACAAACAGAGTCAAAATAGTTTCTGGGGGTTTGAAAATTGGGACTTGCTGGTCAACTAGGACTTATTCAAATTTCAAAGGCATCACAAACTTATACGTAGTATACATTTTTTTTAAATAATTCAAATGAATTTTCAAACTCAACCATATAATAGCCCGGTTTGGTATATACATTAGAGTATGGTTTTGACGAGCCCCATACATAAAGGGATTCTTGAACCCTTTAAAGTAATTAATTTGACGTGACAGATTAATGTGTTCTAAGCTTAATTTATAAGTTGGAGATATTTGATTAATAATATATTCGATCCATAATATTCGTCAAATTTATTTTAAAATATTTGACGGATTAGAAAATAAATTTTTTTATTTATTTATTTTAAATCCATCATTTTAATTAGTGAAGCATTAATTAACTGAGACGGTTAAGAAGAAATAAAAGGTAATTTAAAAAAATATTTATTTGTATAGCCATTAAATATTCTTTTTTAAAGAGTGCAAAAACCTTAAAGGACACGTAATAATATAGATAGAAAAAATATGATTTAATGGAAATATCAATATAATTAGTGAAGTACGACATTGAACATCATTCAAATAGATGGATTTGGTTTCTAGGAGTAGAGAGTTGGGTCTTGGTGATTAATTAGACCTTTGTAGAATATTCCCGCAGAAAAAAAGTTATTTTTTTCAATTATTTCAGTTTATTTGCCAGCGTTTTTCTACCGAAGATGCCGAAAAGTCGTAAATTTAGATTGTTTTTTCTTTTTCTTTTTCCAAGAGTTAGTCCAAAGTGTAAAGTCAGATCCTACCAAAGACCATGGAGTAATAATATTAAAAATCTTGGATTTATTCCTGCATACTGGGAAGAAATTAGTTAAAGTTTTTTTGCTGTCACGACCCGAAATTCCTACCATCGTGACCGTGATGGCGCCTAACATCGCACTCGCTAGGCAAGCCAATGTTAGAGTTTTATTCACCTTTTTCCTTTACATTCCATAGATTAAAATTAATAAAGCTAAATCAAGCTGAATTAAATGCGGTAGTACATAATTAACCGGTTATCTATATATTATTAACAATACCGGAACTGTTACCACCCAGAAACTGGTGTCACAATCCACGAACACACTATGAATATCTACAAACATTAGTCTGAAAGAAATTACATCTGTTTCGAAAGAAAAGAAAACAGGAATGTAGAACATAGGAGAGGACGCCAGGGCCTGCGGACGCCAGCAGGACTACCTTGGTCTCCTAGATGAAATGTCTGCAACCGATCTCTCGATCAGCCACTACCAGCTCCTAAATCTGCACAGAAAGTGCAGAGTGCAGTATCAGTACAATCGACCCCGTGTACTGGTAAGTGCCGGGCCTAACCTCGACGAGGTAGTGACGAGGCTACAGCGGGACATTTACAATATAACATGCATACAGTATATAATAAAGCGAAAAAGGAAGTACGAGACAAAATGAAACAGGAACTTGCAGCAAAAATGGATACGGAACTCAAATATCTTGTCAGTAATCAGCTATAACCGATCCTTAGGTGAGATACAAAACAACAGAATAAATTCACAGCAGAAGAAGGATACATAAACAATAAACTGATGCGGCGCGCATCCCGATCCCACCATATAAACAGTAGCAATATGAACATTCACCCTTATTACTTCGTATCAATCCACCCTTATTTCTCCTGTTGCGGCGTGCAGCCCGATCCCACCGTACAATAACAATCCACCCTTATTACTCCTCAATGTATCACCCTTATTCCTCCTGTTGCGGCGCGCAACCCGATCCCACCATATTAGTACCGATCACACAAAAAGAATAGAAATTTCACAATTTGTCTCAAAACCCTCCACAATATTTAAGCCTCAAGCCAAAGCAAACAGAAGACTATACAACTATGAAACTTCACTCAACTAATACTACACAGCGAGACCAACCAAAATATACCATGAAACACCGATAAACCGACTTAAACCAATAATGTAATACAATGAAACTACAGAATAATTAATACCTTCAATAAAGAAACCAACATCTAACAAGAAGCAATTAAACATGGAAGCACCAATAAGCATGTAACAGCTAAGACAGGAAGACAATATATTAGGAACGGGGAAGGGATCAGGCTAAACAGATAATTTGGCGGCGCGTAGGTACTCGTCATCTCACCTATACACCACACGCATGGATTTTCACATAGTAATTAAGTCGGGGATCCCTAATCCCTCGAGTCAAAGTTAGACACAACACTTACCTCAATCCAACGGCCAACTCAACGCTCAATTACAGCTTTTCCTCTATATTTCACCTCCAATCCACTCGTATCTAGTCATAATTAACTTAATAACATCAATTATCGCTAAATAAATCAATTCCAATGCATAATTATAAGTTTCCCAATTTCCCCCCAAAAGTCAAAAACTAACCCCGGGCCCGCTTGGTCAAAACCTGAAATTTGGACCAAAATCCGATTACCCATTCACCACGAGCCCGGATATAATTTGAGATCTAAATCCCCAAATTTCAAAATTCCTAAGTTCTACCCAAAAATCTCCAATTCCACCATGAAAAACCCTAGATTCTAGGATGAAATCCTTTAAAAAAAAGTAAAAGATTGAAAGAAACTAGTTAAGAATCACTTACTTATGATTTGGGGAAGAAAAAGTCTTTGAAAAATCGCCTCTTGTGTTCTAGGTTTTGAAAAATGGGAGAATGAATGAAAAATCCCGTCTAAGTCGAGACTTATCAGCTGTAGATGTCGCATTTGTGACCTGAGCTTCGCATTTGCGAAGCTCGCAAATGCGAGAAAAGCATCGCAATTGCGAACCCCTCGCATTCCTGCAGCCTTCGCAAATGCGAAGTTCCAGTCGCAAATGCGAACCTGGGCTTCCACAATTACGGACCTATTCTTCGCAAATGCGAACTATCCAGTCCCCTCCCCTGCTTCGCAAATGCGATCATTCTTCGCAAATGCGAGGCTCGCATTTGCGAGCCAGACCTCGCAAATGCGATATCTGCAGACCTGAAGCACACCAACAAGTTTTCTTAAGTCCAAATCACTCCGTATCCTATCCGAAACTCACCCGAGCCCTCGGGGCTCCAAACCAAACATGTACACAAGTCTTAAAACATCATACGAACTTGTTCACGCGATCAAATCGCCAAAATAACTCCTAGAAATACGAATTTAGCCCAAATTGCATGAAATTTTCAAAACTCCTATTTCCTCAACCAAAGGTCCGAATCAGGTCAAATCAGTTCCGTTTCTCACCAAATTTCACAGATAAGATATAAATACCATAACGAACCTGTACCGGGCTCCCAAAGCAAAATACGGACCCGATATCAATGAAATCAAATATTAACCAAATTCTTAAAACCATTATAATTTCAGTCTTACAATTTTCATCAAAAATTTATTTCTCGGGCTAGGGACCTCAGATACTGATTCCGGGCATACGCCCAGGTCCCATATTTTACTACGGACCCATCGGGATCGTCTGAACACGGGTCCGGATCCGTTTACCCAAAACGTTGACCGAAGTCAACAAAAATTAACTTTTTAGGCCAAAAATTATTATTTCATCAATTTTCACATAAAAGCTTTCCGGATACACGCCCGGACTGCGCATTGAAATTGAGGAGAGATATAATTAGGTTTTTAAGACCTAGGAACACGGAATCGAGTTCTAGAACTTAAGATGACCCTTTGGGTCATCACATTTGCAGGCTCCTCCTCACTGCTTATCAACTTGATAAAACTGATATATGAAAACTGAGATTTGAAGGCTGAATTTTTGTCACGACCCAAGTTCGCCCTCCGTGAACTGTCGTGACGGCACCTAGTCTCTACGACTAGGTAAGCCTAACAATTTGCGGAAAAAGAAACTAAATGCGGAAAAACAAATAAAAACTGAAGATAAACAACTATAGAGGTGTTTAAGATGCCGCTCGGCATGTACCAACACAAGATCTCAACAACTGAACAATTCCCAAACAATCCGAAATCCCATGAATCACAAGCTAAAAGATTACATAATAAGCTCTAACTCCAGAATGTCTACCACCAAGAAAAAATACAGAAAGGGCTATACTACTACTGAAAATAAAAAGGGATTCTTCGGTCTGCGGACGCGGCAGATATACCTCGGAGTCTCTACAAAATGCCTCGCCTCAAGCGTGATAAGACTGAGTGGAAGTACCTGGATCTGCACATGAAAAACATGCGCAGGAAGGGCATGAGTACACCACAGCGGTACTCAGTAAGTGCCAAGCGTAACCTCGGTCGGGTAGTGACGAGGAAAGTGAGGGCCCTACTGAGGTTACATGAAATACAAGGTATAACAGTATAGAATAAGACAGTATAGTTAAGTGCAACAGTAAGAAGTAACACAGGATAGAAAGAACAACAACAACTATAACAGAGACAAAATAATCACGGAAAGGATTACAGCTCACACAAAGATAATAACCGGGGATCTCCCAGGATACCGTCTTGTAGTCCCAAATATAATTATCCAGTGGATCTCCCGGGATACCGTCCCGTAGTCCAACTCATAGTGCGCGGGGATCTACCGGAATCCCGATTCGTAGTCCCAAATGTAAATACTCAGTACTGGGGGAATCTACAGGGTGCAATCCCATAGTTCCAATGTAAAAGTGCAGGGGGATCTCCCGGAATACAAATCCGTAGTCCCAAAGTAAACATACAGTGGGATCTCTCGGGATACCGTCCCGTAGTCCCAAAATAAACACACAGCAGCAACACAAAACAATACTTAATTCAATTCGAATTTCCATATCAAATAAAACAGGTATTTCTAGTCTAGCATGCTGCACACAATCCAAATAAGGCAATTTGAGCAAGTAAGGCAATTAAGTCAACTAAACATGCTTCCCTAAGCTAATAGCAGGCTTAAGTTACACACGGTATGAATAGGAAAAAGGAAATCACATTTATAATTACTTAATGAAAATAAATTTTCAACAATTAGCACAAGTACGCACTCGTCACCTCACGTACAAGGCATTTCAATTATCAACAAACCAAATCCTAAGGGGAGTTTCCCACACACAAGGTTAGACAAGCCACTTACCTCGAACCGTCTCAAAATCAATCCGAAACCACGTTTTTGCCACGAGTACTCGACTCCAAATGGCCCGAATCTATTCAATTCAATTGCGTAATGTAAATACACTTCAAGTAACTGATTCTACAAATAAATTCTAAGCTAATACGCGAAATTAGGTAAAATGACCAAAACGCCCTCCGGGCCCACATCTCGGAATCGGGTAAAATTTACATTTTCAAAATCCTCATACTCTCACGAGTCTAACCATATCAAAATTATCCAAATCCAATGTCAAATCCCCAATCAAAACTCGAAATTTAGGTCTAAGAACTTTCTCCCAATTTTCATCTCAAATCCGAAATTAAATGATAAAACTAACAATAGATTAATGGAATACAACTAGAAAGGGATAAGAAATTGTTACCCAATGATCTTCTCTTCAAAAACCCCACAGAATCGCCCTACCCCGAGCTCCCAATTGATTTTTCCAAGTTATGAACTCAACCCTCGAAATTTCATATTTCTGCCCAGCGATTACCACATCTGCGGTCAATGGAGCGCACCTGCGGTCCCGCACCTGCGGAAAAGGCATCGCAGGTGCGAAATTCATTTAACGGGTTGGGTCCGCATCTGCGATCGCTTGGCTGCATCTGCGGCTCCGCATCTGTGATCACCCAGCCGCACCTGCGGTCCTTGAGCCTTGGCCAAATTTCTCTTCTGCGATCACATAGCCGCTTCTGCGACGCCACACCTGCGGTCCCATACACGCAGGTGTGGTTATTACAGGAAACACAGCTTCAACTGCCAACTCCAATTGCCTAACTCCTCGTCAACCATCCGCAATCATCACGAGGCCCCCGGGACCTCAACCAAAAGCACGAACAAGTCATATACCATTATCCAAACTTATACCAATGCTTAAAACACCTAAAACAACATCGAAACATCGAATCATCATCGAATCAAGCCTAGGAATTCCAAAAACTTCCGAATTACGCTTTCGATCAAAAAGTCTACCAAACCTCGTTCGAATGACCTGAAATTTTGCACACACGTCACACTCAACACTACGGAGCTATTCCAACTTCCGAAATTCCATTCCGACCCCGATATCAGAATCTCACTATCGAACCGGAAACTTCAAAAATTCAACTTTCAGCATTTCAAGCCTAAATGAGCTACGGACCTCCAAAACACCATCGGAACACGCTCCTAAACCCAAAATCACCCAATGGAGCTAACTGAACCAACGAAATTCCATTCTGAGGCCGTCTTCACACTGCTCCGACAATGGTGCAAATACTAAAACTTAAACTCTCATTTAGGGACTGAGTGTCCCAAAACTCTCCGAATTTCCAAATGAATCTTCCCGACAAACTCACAATAGCAGAAACAAATACGGGGAATGCAGTTAATACGGGATCGGGGCGTTAGTTCTTAAAATGACCGGCCAGATCGTTACAATTTTATATGATAAATTAGTTATAGTATTTAAAATCTTTAAGTTTATTGTCTGATATTATTGGTGTGCTAAATAAGTAATAAATTTATTTTTGGTCTTTAACATTGTGTGCGGGTAAAATCGGGGGTAATGTCTACTCCGATTACCTGGTAAGAAAACGGAAGAAGGGCACGAATGCACGAGATTGTAATCGAAGTTAGAGACCCCTCGTATCGAGATCAAGGAAGAGTGAACGATGTGCTTGTCATCGGGTAAGATAAAGCGACGCGCCCCAGGCCAAAAATGAGTTCTAAGTTTCCTCGAAAAACATGGTAAATGGTTACATACAATAGAAAAAGGGGTGTAATATTCCCACCCAATTGGATATCACGGCACGGATCTCGCTCGGTGTCGGTTATGGATCAGTAATTAACGAGAAAGGGAGAATTTTTCCTTTTTTTGGACATATACAAGGGATGAAACCCTCCAACTATATAAAGGAAAAATTTTTCTTTTGTAACACAGACTGTAACACGCAAATCAAAGGAATACAAGTTTATTTTTCTGCCTTTAAGCTATTGTTAAAGTTCTTATTTAATTATTCTGTTCATCATTTACAACTGGGCTTGAACCAAGGGTCCAATCGAGGACGAGGTTATTGTTCAATCTAAGTTTGGGCTTGGTCATAACACTACAACTGGTTTGATTTTTTATTTCATCTTTAACTCATTTATCTAATATTCTTGATTATTTGTGTTGAATCGAACCATGATCCTTAAAACTGCGTACAAATTTAATTGTTATCCGATTTAGGGGTAAACAAACATATTGATATTTCTTATTTCTAAATCTTAAATCATTTATTTAAAATAATTTAAATAATTGTCAAAACTTTGATTACTGAAATGCTTAAATACATCAGCTTGTAAATATGGAATGACTTGTTACTAATTAGGAAAGAAAGAAAGACTGACCTTTTGAACTTATAAACCTTATAAAAAAAATATTATTTTTCATAAAACAGAGTAAAAATGAAAATGCATTACTACATAAAATGAGATACTGAGGAGTAAAGGATTTCTATTTTCATTATCAAACATATCTAATGTCTAAGCATTTAAAGTGTCTAATGTTAAGTACTATTTGGGATTTAATTTTGGTTTAGAATTTGAAAATTAAACTTTGTAGAAAATTGTTTGTTTTGATAACCTTTTAGAAAGTATATTTGGACGATATGAGAATTCATTTTAGTGAAAATGTACTGTTAGATTGTCTTTGATTTTGGGGAAAAAGAAGTCCAATTTTCAAAAAACACACACACACACATGTGTTCTGTCTTTATTGTTAGACTAGATGGTTATTGCCCGTGCATAGCACGGGCTCGATACTGTTAAACTTGAAATCATCATTTACAATTAATTTTGTTATGATACGAATTTGCGGAAAAGAGATTTTAAGGCACCATTGAAAAGTTGCACAGTTTTAACATATATAAGAATACTATTTGCATACTCTATTTATATATTGACAAAGGTAACATACTCTACTTCGAAAGTAACACAATCTTTACATCCATGAGACTACTTACATATTAAAAAAGGATGAAAGATTCTACGTAGTCATTACAAAAGGTGATTCATCCTTCATTCTGTGATTGTTCGTTTTCACAATCTGGATAAAAAAAATTAACATCTGCAGAATTATGAAAAAGAAGATCAAGTTTCAAAACCTATATAACATAATGTACTAATTAATATGACAATATCACTGCCAACCTATCTTTCTAGAGCATGTTGTTCAGTCTAGAAATAATATCTAACTACCTGAGGAATCAGGCATTAATCACAAAAATAATATGATTGTAGGTACATTAGTCACTAAAAACGGATTGCAATGAAATTTGTTAAATTTTTCATAGTTTTCGTGGAGTTATTTGTAGAAGCTCCTATTTGCCTTTCACAATTGTTAGAAGACTCAAGGTTGTGAAAGAGATTGAATAATTTACGAATTTAACGTAACTATGATAGATCATGATAAATTTTATTGGTAATTAGCATACCCTTTTTCAAGGCATTGTCCTTCTTATCATGTATAATTGTAACTCTGCTATGAACAAAGGAAGCTAATTTGTTGAAGAAAAAAATTCAATAAATTAGGATTTGGTTCAAATAATATCTCCACAGAATCTAAGTGAAGAAAAAGTTGTCAAGACGCTAAGTTGTCTTGATATTATCCTTATCCTATTGTTCTTCTCAAGCAAAATTTCAGAATCAGCTTGACATCCTCTATCCTACTTAGCCCATTGCAGTTTATATTTCATAATATAAAAGTTATCAACCTTCTATAATATTTAAAATTTTCAACTTTAACAGAAATAAAGAAGATGAAGAATAATAATATACCAATTCTAACTACTTTTGATGAAACACAATTACACCTCTCGTTATCAAACAAATCTTTCTCTATTTTCAAATATACCATCAGCCAAAATTATTACACAAGAAAATCAAGAAGAGTTACATTTACCATAATTGGAGGTTGTAACTATGTTATGTAAACAACGAATAATGAAATTATGTGTGTTGAAGCTAGGATGCCTCTTATGTTTAAAACTTCTGTGGTATTGATTAATGCAAATAATTTAAGAAAATTCAGTTGGATAAATGTAGAGGTGCATTTCGAAGTTAATTTTACGTAACAAAAGAGTTTGCTAAAGAAGATGTAACTGATCAAGATTTCAAAGGCCTCCAGATGAAACTCACAAGTTATAAATTCGTAAACTCCTCTACGGCAAAGGAATTCTCAAGATATCTATCTCTATCTTAACATTAAACTTTAGAAGTTGATACATTTTTAGGTCTTAACAAAACAACAACTGGAGAAAGCGCATCAATCTTTTCAATGACAAACTTAAAAATTATAGATCCACTACGGTTAGTGCACTTATATTATCCAGGATAACAATCATTCAGTGTGCAACCAAGCATAAATCATTCGCGACTTTATTTGCTTATTCGATGTTCTGCTCCGAATTTCAAACTAGAAATAACTATTCCATTTCTCTTTCATCTGGATATGAAGTTAGAATTTGACAACATCCAATACTATAGAAAAGAAACTCCTTGATTTTACATGTACTCACACACAACTAAAGATATAGCAAAATCGTATAATGTCGAACACAACAACTAATATGCACGCGAAAACTAAGAGAAAATTAAAAGCCAAAAAAATATTTTATTCTTAAAGACCTGAATCTTCCCACCACCCAAGCTGCTAGAATACTCTTCTTTCACGTTAACTTCCAAAATTTGAAATTAAAGATAAAATAGAAAAAGACTCTTCACTCTTCAAGAGCTAAATTTCCTCAATTTTTTAACTGCCAAAATAATTTTGTTTAACATAAGTGGAGCCACATAGAATTACAAGAGCAAATGCTCATTACTTTTTTTTTTAAAAAAGATTACACATAGACGGAGAATATTTGTCAAGAACAAATCTTTTCCAACACTTTGAACTGCCACAAAACGATCCTGTTTCACATAAATGACCCCTACTTGACTGATTAACTGATTTATTCCGTATTAATTTAAGTGATACTTCCGTGATTCTGCCTATTAATTGATTCCTGTTAGCCCTAATTGACTGATTAACTGATCTCTTTGCCATATTCGTGTGCCATTGATTCTCTTACCTTATTTGGTTTTACTCTACTGTATGCTATAAAAACCTTTCATTACTCTGATTTTAATAGGCTCACGCTTACAAACTTACACTCACACTTACACACTCTTATAATTTCTTCACTTTACAACTCAAAAGCTCTCTGCTTTTCTTCAAAGGATTTAAGTTCTCTCTTTGTGTGACTACTCTAATTTCTACACTGTTTAGCCGGCTGGAAGCCAAGGCTAAACTCCTTGGATTCAAATTGCCATTACATTCCTGTTCACTTTCTTCCTAACTGGTATGTGTTAACTCCTGTTATCCTATTCTATTCCCTGTGCTTATGTGGTTAGTTCACTTCAAACCTCAACATGTTTCTGTGTGATCTATGATTCCTGTTTACTCATTTCTCAACTGGCATGTTTCGGTTCCTGTTATCTTATTTTGTCTTATAGTTTACTTCGACCTCAACATTTTTTTGTCACTGCTTTCTCAACTGGCATGCTTTAAGTCTCTGTTACCCTATTCAATTCTATGTGCTTATTAGATTGAGATTTCAGCGTGCTTCTGTTTGCTATATGATTTCACCTAGTGACAAGGTTAACTAAGTTATCTCTAGTAATATGAAACCATGTATAAACAATTGTATGTTCCCCGTTCTGCAAACATGTAATATGTTGCCAACTCTGTCTATTAGTTCAAGTATCCTGGCTCTTTTGTGGTTGCTTAAATGCTAGTACAGTATCCATGTCTGAGTCAATACCAATCTGTTTGAACTATTTACTAAACAGGAATTCTGTTTGTTTTAAGTGAAATTCTGTTTGCAGTCCTGTGATTTGAATCTGTTTGCTCCTAAAATTCAAACTATTTTCTAAAACTGTCCCCTACCCCCTATGTATTGGTTTTCAAACTCCAACTCTTAGTGGCCTAGGTTCTTACCACCCCTAGTGTGAGAACTGCCTAGGGTCCCTGAGACTCCTTTGAACTCTGACACATTGAGGCTGGTTTTCCAGTCTCATATAAATTCTGTGTTGAATGTATGGTTCTAGGGTGAGCATTTTTCGGGGTCCCCGAGGCTCTTTGGGAACTTTGACACACTGGAAGCCTGGTTTAAGGTATTGTGGATCACTGCTATTGTTTCAGAGCTGTTATGTTTGAAGGCCTGGCTCCCAGGTTTATATTGGGCCTGCTAAGGCTCCCTATAGTGTAATAGACAATGTTATGTAATTTATTCATTATGGGCTGTAATAATCTTTGTAATAAATAGATCTGGGGTTTATTTGTAAAAGCTGGGGGTTTCTCTATATCTTTGTTTAAAACTCGGGTAGAAATTCTACCTATAGGTTTATTGGTGACTATGTGAATGTTACTACTTGTTTAGAGATCATGCCTATAGGATTTTCTGATTGCTTTGTTCCGTATCTCACTCACATGCTAGAAATCCTGTTTATAGGCCCCTTGCATTAGAAATCTTGTCATAGGATCTACACATATTTCCAATCCCAACGTGCATTAGTGATCATGTATATAGGATTCAATTTGTGTGAATTGAGAAACTTTTCTGGCAATTCGCTTAAAAATTCTGCCCACGTATGACTAATAGATACCATGCTTATAGGAAATAAAACTCAAATACCATGCCTATAGGGATGAAAGAAATCGATTTCAAACCTAGAAATCATGTCTTTAGGATTTAAACTAATAGATATCATGCCTATAGGGTGAAATTAGTTTGTAAACTTAGAAACCACGCTTATAGAAGTTTAAATCAAGTCAACACTTAAAAATCCTGCCTATAGGGATTTAAACTAATTAGAAAGCATGCCTATAGGATCTAAAAGGGATTAAACCTGTCTTTATGAGTTAAAAAAAATCAGTAATTCACTTAGAAATCACGTTATAGGTTGTAGATATCATGCCTATAGGGTTCTGTTAATCAGTTTTGAGTTCGATTAATTCTGGTTATCACTTAGGCAAATCCGTAGGGGTTACTAATGATTCTGGGCCTAAAATTGTGATATTTTACTGCCTGAAAATGCCCAGATTCAAAGCTTCATAAAATCAGTAGGCAAACCAGTAGGTCCTGACGCTCGCCTTAATAAATGGATGTCTTACATTCTGTTTCTTCTCATCTAGATATCCTGCCTATAGGATCCTAAATTAACAAAGTTTGCTGATTTAATTGCGTGCATTTGTTGTCTACTTGTGGAGGTCAATGTGAGCCCCTATTTGTTCTTTACATGAAGTCCTATCTGAATTTTTATTTGTCGCCTAGCTTTTCTCATTTTTAGCAACATAGGTCAGTCTAGAACCACCCTAAATAGAGGTCCTAAATACCTCCAGGACCATAGGAAAGGGACGGGTAGTGCACGCATAAGGCATGAGTTAGAAGCTACTAGAACGCTTAGGTAACAACTGAAAGATAGTAATTGGGTAGTAAAGAAAATGATAGCCCATACGCTAATTCTATGAGTAAAACCCCGACTTGAGGGAGTTGCAAAGCATTGCATGGAATGATCGTACAAGCTAAAAAACTTAGGACCACCCCCCCTGTGTAAAAATAAGTTGAATATTGTATCTGTCCAATTTGTTTTCTTCCCTTTTAAGACTAATTCACTTAATTAAGGTCGGCCGGGACCCACCGTTGTGGACCTCGAGGGGTGCCTAACACCTTCTCCTCAAGGTAATTTCGAGCCCTTACCCGATCTTTGGTGATGTAAACTGGTTATATGAGTTAATTGCTTTAGGTGCCTAACGCAGCTTAATCCGTTAGGTGGTGACTCTTCAAATCCCTTATTCCATCCCAAAAGGAAAGGAGTTGTCCCATAAATGTCGAAACCCGATTTTGCGAGAAAAAGGGGGCGCGACAGCATGGCGACTCTGCTGGGGATATCTTTAGGCTCTTACCATAACGAACTTGTCTATGAATTAGTCATTAAGCATGTCTTTATTACTCCGTTAAATTCTTACACACCCCTTCCCATTCTATGTGGATTTATTTGCCTATCCTTATTCATGATTCCCCCCTTGCTTAATCACTTTTACTATGGAAACTTACTTATCTTCTTGTTATTCTTTTCTTAAATGTCTTTACAATCGCATTTCATCGTTATTCATCATGCAAATACTTGACAACGTGTTGTTTTCTTTTTGCATAACTCCATGCTCAACATAATATTCCACTCGTGCGTACTAATACCATAGCGTCACTTGATGAGTGTCCGCCCTCTTCCTAAAATCACCCTTTAATTTCAGAAAGGCTTATTTGCGGTAAAACTAGTCGATCAGCGGTGCAGTCGACGGTTCCGTGCCTTTCCCTCTCATGTTGTCCGCTTGAGGGTACCGATCTAGACTTCTATAGAAACCTTGCTCTGATAACAACTGTAAATGCATCATGGTCAAACCTAGCCAGGGTTAATATGCTGTCCACATAATAACGCTCTAAGAAACCCTTGCCCAAAGTCCACCGCGATCTCCATAATCCCAATGGACGCAATCACGATATGTGCATTATATGGAGAGATAAATGCCGACATGCTAATTGTTAATGTGTAAGTAGTCGAATTCGGAGGGGGCAAGGGTCTAACTCTGTTTGTTTTGTAGAAAATGAGGCACGAAGTCCCCAGGTACGGTATGGTCCGAAGTATACCACCGCTGTTCTTGGATTGGTGGGAAAATCTTTCGCCAAGCGACAAAAACCACGTGAAAAGGGTCCTTGGAAATCTACCTTCTTTATTGGACATCCAACCAAACATTATGTTTATCGAAGCTGCTACTATGTTCTGGGATGGAGAAAGAGCTGTATTCCGTTTTGGTGACATAGAAATGATTCCTCTCTTGGAGGAAATCGGAGGGTTCACTGGATTACCATGGGATAGTCCCGGTTTGCTAGTACCAGAAAACCGCAATACTAGGGGGCTTCTGAAAATGATGGGCCTGAGAAAGAATGAGGACTTGGAGTGCTTGAAGAAGTCTTACATACCCTTTGACTTCCTCTATGAATGATACGGGCGTAGCAAATCTTACCGTATCTTTCATGACGAATTCTCCATCACTTCCCTAGGTTGGACTAACCGCAGGGTTTTTGTATTCATTTTCTGCTTTCTGGGTATGTTGGTGTTCCCAAGCCAAGGGGACAGAATTCACACTAGGTTGGCCATGGTAACCAAAGCTTTAATGGAGGGAATTGAGGGACAAACCTATACTACTGTCCCGATGATTGTAGCAGATATATACCGGGCCCTAGATCGTTGCAAGAAGGGGTTCAAACACTTTGAGGGTTGTAACTTGTTACTACAGATTTGGTTGTTAGAACATCTTCAGAGGGGTCAGTACCGCCAAGAGTTTCCACGAAGACCATGGAACGATCACATCGCTTTCCACCATCCTAAAAGAATGACCTTTATCCCAGACAGATTTGCACAGCCAGAGAACGCTATAAAATGGGCACAGTTTTTCGACAATTTGACCGAGGACCAGGTTCACTGGATGTTCGAGTGGTTCCCTACCAATGAATTCATCATCAGATCTAGGGATGTTTCACACTTGGTGTTGATTGGGTTAAGGGGTATACATCTTATGTCTCTATCAGGGTTATGAGACAAGCTGGCAGGAAACAAGTCATACCACGAATCTCCAAAATGAGTCATTACAGAGCCTATTTTTAGGGTGACGTCATTCCATACAAATGTGAGGCCCAGCACATGTGGCACTTGAAGATTATCGTAGAGAAGGATACTATCGAGCCAGATCGATATCACGCCGGTCATGTGTACTTCTACCCCTCATGGTTAGAAGATAACATAGTAGGAATATTCGATCCAAGGGTTGGTCAAGGAAACAGGGTCATAGATGAAGTCGCTAAAGCACAAGTGAAGTATGAGAGGCTACGTAAGAGGGTCCTTGAATCCGAAGCCAAGCATCTGGAGCAACACAAGTTCGACATGGAATCAATCAACGAGTGGAAAGAAATGGCTACAAGGTCGACAGAAAGGTTGGAGTACTTGGAGCAGGGTCTGATGGAACTGGAAGGGAAGATGAGGAAAAGGGTCGTAGATTGTCAGAATGCAGAAGGCAACGAAGGAGGACATCTAGCGAGGGCATACCTGCTGCTGGACATGCACGACCTGGGGAATCTGATTGATGGAGCCTAGAGGACCAAATATGGGGAAGGTCCCTTTGGGACCAAGTAGATTAGGTTTATCTGTTTTGAGTCATTTTGGAATTCAAATTGTAATAAGGCAGATGCCATTAGTAACTCATTTATTTTCGTTTTTCAAGTTCGACTTATTTATTGCATTAATAAAATGAGGCATCTATCGGCATTAAATCTCTCCAAATCTACTTGTCGCTAGGCCTACCTCGGGCACAACGAGGTTCCCCAAATTAGGATGCGAATTTACATTTTTGCAATATGTGTTTAAATCCTGCAAATGTTTTTTAGAATCCTCACTGACTTGTCTACCTTTTGTTTTTTTCCTTTATTTTGATTATTCCCATCCCCTAAGGTTGGTTTGCACATACTGGCATCGTCAACATATCACACCAGATCTAGAGGCCCTCCACCTCCTCCTCCTCCGAGTAATATGAAAAGCAAAGGAAAAGCTAAGATGGATGATATGAGTGGTATCCGGAAAGAAAACGCTGTACATGCTGAGAATGTTGAAACTTCAGACGGTTGGAGTACTCTGGCCCAGAATGATTTGGTCCTACGATTGGAACAGAAAATACTGGAATTGCAAGGAGAACTTGAGCAGGTCCGCAATTTGCCAAACCTCTCCCTCACCTTAAACGTCCCAGACATTAACCAACAAAATGCTCAAAACCCAGCACCTCCTCAAAACACACGTCCACAAAATCCTCCTACACCCCATCAATACACAACTCCTCCCCAAAATCCTAATCCTCCACCAATACCCACTCCCCCTCAGCACCAACATCTTCCTACCCAATACCCACAGACCACTTACCATACTCCCCAGAATATCCCGCAGCCTATCCCTGATCCGCAAAACTCAAATAATGATCACCACTGTGAGCACGTGATTTTTGCCCTATATGAATTACTCCCAGAAATTCAAAACAAAATAATTTTTTTCAGTGTTTGCAATTTTGTGGATTTTTGTGATATTTTCTGTTAATTGTTTGTATTTTTGTTTGTGCATTTTAATTAATAAAAAATACAAAAATGTGTTGCATGTGCATTTAGGAGTTAATTTTTGCATCTTAAGAATTATTCAATTTAGTGGCTTTATAAAAAGGGAAAATCGCAAAAAATAGTTTAATTTGAACTCTTTAAGTTTAACTTTGATTTTGAACAATTTTCTATTAATTTGTTGGTTAATTAATTGTGATAATTGTCATCTAGGTTTAATTAGTGTTTTGATAGGTTAATTAGGTTTTATTTCAGATTTTGATTTAATTTTGAAAAAAAAAAGAGAATGTAAAAGGAATTTTGGGAATTGATTTGATTTAGAAATACAAAAGAGGGAAATCAGCTTGGGCCAATTCCTCTTAATTTATTCGAGCCCAGTACCCATCTACACCCATTCAGCCCAAGTCATTTAGAGCCCCAAGCCAACCCCCAAACCCGGCGAAAATCGAGCCCAGTCCACCCCAACCCGGTCCAGCCCCTGTCCCCTTCAAAACGACGCCATTTTGGACTCAACAAATCTCAGCCGTCTAGGTTGTTGATCCAACGGTTGAGAAGCCCGCCTTGTTTAATATATAATTGTCTAAACGTCACCCCCCCCAGGACCCCCTACCTTCGTCTCTTTCATAGCCACCGCTTCTCCGCCGCCTCCAACCGTCCGCCGCCGGCCGGAAATTGCCTCCGCCGGTGGCGATCCTCCGATGACACCTAAAATTACACCATACCTCCCTCTTCACCTCCCCATTCTGGATCTAAACTTAGTTTCCTCCAAAACCTCGCCGAACTGGTCGAATAATTGAATCAGTGGTTGCCGCCTCCGCCGCTCACGGCGGCGCCACCCCCAAACCGTACCAAATTGACACCAAGACCCCTCCTCACCTCCCTTATTACGAATCCACAACTTACAACCTTCAAATATTCCCCAAAGGCCTCGAATATTAGATCAAAAATAGGCATGAAACCCTAAATTTCCAAGAATTGGAGGTATTTCATTTTTTTCTTCTTTACTTTCTGTTTTTACTTTATTAGGGTTCTGATTAATGTTCTTCATGATTAATTGATTTAGAAATTTTAGGGTTTTTAATTGATTCTGTTTTCGTTTTAGTTTTGGTTTAATTTGGTTCTGTTTCGATTCTAGTTTGATTTTGTGTTTGGTTGTGATTAAATGATTCATGATTGCCGTTGATAATCTGATTTTAGTTCCAATTGCCATTAATTATCAGTCTACTGTTTCTTAGATTTAATTGTTTAATTAGTTTAATTTTTGGGATCTTTTGGTTATAGCTGAATAGGATAGAATATTATTTAACCGTGGTCAATTCTTGACCAGTTATCAAGGTAAGAGGGGGGCTGGTTTAACATGGTAAATTTCAGAATAAGAAAAGGGTAGTTCAGGGAATTCAACATAGGGAATCTTTTAATAACTGAAAATGGAACTCCCTAGGACCTTCTAGATGGGGATTTAATCTGAAATTCAACAAATAGGTGTAGTAACTTGGAGAACAAGTTAAGAATCTAGGGACCCCTAAGCTAAAATAAAAACTTAAGAGGGGAGTAAAGGGTAAATAAATGGTCTGCAGGGCTGCCCTAGAGTGGAGCCTATATAAGGTAGCATTCTTGCCTTTCAAGGCAAGGATTGAAGAGCTAAAAATCAGAGACTAGACGGCTGAGTTCTTTGGATTTTTCATAAATTGAGAGCCTTAAACACTCTAAAATCTAAGAGAGATTGAAAAGGCTGAAAACCAGAAAAGAAATACAAAAAAACACACATTGATTTTACTGTTTCATTGGTTTCGCATCCTAGTTCGATTTCTGTTAATTCCTGGGTTTATTTTTGAGTCATTTGGGGTTTCAAGATGGTTTAGCTTGGATTTTGGTTTTGGGTCTGAGTTGAGTTTGATATTTGGAGCTTGATTTCAATTCGAATCTGGGCTGAGTGATCTTGATTTGCTATTTCCATTGGCTGCATTGTTGCTGATTGCTACTGCTGTTCACTACTGACCCTCCATTTCTCTGCTTTGTTTTTTTCAACTTCTAGGTACATATTTTGAATCTTACAATGTGAAACCAAGTTTGAAGATGAAATGAAGCAATTTATTAGCTTAATCTTATCCTTCCTTTGTGTTTAGAATGATTTTGTTCTCATTTTGTTTCATTTAAATCAGTAGGTGTAATAATTTATCTCTTAGAATAGCTAAAGGTCGGGCTGTAGAAGAACTGTTGAGACTATGATATAGCTGGATTTTGATATTTTGTTTAGCTCTAATGTCTGTTCTACTAGTCACGTTACCTGAATGAAAGGTGATTGGGGGAATGGTAGAATTTTGTTGCTGCTCAGCATGTGTAAATTTGAAACTCATATAGAAATTTAATCGAGCTTTAATAATTGAACTATGTTATTCACAAAGTATGAAGATCATCAATAATTTTTATTTATAAATGTACTGTTTCTGGTTAAGTGACTTCAAGGTCGCTTCATGTTTAAATGTCAGTTTAGGGGTAAAAGCTTGGAATAATATGTGATCATGAAATTGGTTAATGTGTGCTTATACAAATGTTAGCCTTATGGGAAATAGATGCTTCAGTAATCAGTCACTATAGTTTCAGTTTTGCTATCATTCGATTCGAGTTTGTGAAGCTGCAAATCTTTAGTTTCAGTTGTTTTGTGCATTTTTCTATGATTTGAAAACCTTCCTCTTGTGTTTGTTGAGACTCGATCCTCTGATCTCTCCCATGCGGCTTGGGTTGCTTTGTCTGATTTGGGCTTGTCTCAAGCCCATTTTCTGTTCCTATTGGGGGCATTTATCCTGTGTGCATCCCATGCGGTTTAAGCTCATTTGGGCTTATGTTTTGAAATAGCAACTGATCCTTTAATAATTAAATGGTAGGCTTTGGACCTTTCAAGTTAAGTAGCAGACTCGAGCTAAGGGTTTCTTCAGTAATGGAGATCGCCTTGTTCGAGTTCGGACTTGAACTTGGGGCCCGAATTTCCTTGAATGCCGTGATGTTAGTTAATTCATAATGTTAACAAATTAAGTGTTTTAGAGACAGTTCTTATAGTTAATATTAGTTCGCCTTTAGGATGTCCTTTAAAAAACAAAATTGAGGTGCGCCGCGCCAAATAAAATCACAAATCGCGTGGCCCTCTTTAATTACTTTATTAAAATATTTAGAATTCGGGACGTGCCATTTAGCGAATTTTCATGGCCTCCCGCAAAGTTAATAACACGTTAGTCGCTTTAGGCGCGTTCTTTAATAATCTTACCTTCCTAAACTCGGGTGTGCATTTCACGTGACCCAAATCCAAATCTGAATGAAATATGTTTAGGATTGCGGGTGCATTTCATGTGACGCGGTCCAAAGACATGTTTTAAACGACGTTCAACATTCTTTAAAATTGAATAAAAGCGGTTAAAAGCTAAAATTTGCACATAGGTTCATAATTGTATAAAATCAGATAATTAAGCCAGATATAACAGTTGAGCGACCGTGCTAGAACCACGGAACCCGGGAATGCCTAACACCTTCTCCCGGGTTAACAGAATTCCTTACCCAGATTTCTGGTTCGCGACTGTTAAACAGAGTCAAACCTTTTCCTCGATTCGGGATTCAAACCGGTGACTTGGGACACCATAAATCTCTCAAGTGGTGACTCTGAATCTCTTAATAAAATGAATCCCGTTTCGATTGTCCTTTAATTGGAAAAACTCCCTTTATTATGCCCTTCACGGGGTGTAGTAGAAAAAAGGAGGTGTGACAACCACTACACTCCAACCCCCGGCACCCACCAAAACAATCCCATATACGTGGAAACCTTACCTCACTCTACTCAACCAACTTCATACGCTCCAGAATTTACCGAGAAGGACTTGCTCATTAAGAACATGGCCGAAGAGCTCAAGAAGCTCACGAGCCGAGTCCAGGGTGTTGAAGGAGGCAAAGAAATTTGAAGGTCTGAATTATGAAGATCTGTGCATTCAGCCATACGTGGAACTGCCAGAGGATTACAAACCTCCTAAGTTCGAAATGTTTGACAGAACGGGTAACCCGAAGGTACATTTGAGAACATACTATGATAAGCTCGTGGGTGTTGGGAAAGATGAAAGGATTCGCATGAAGCTGTTCATGAGGAGTCTCACTGGAGATGCCCTATCTTGGTATATCAGTCATAATCCCAAGAAGTGGGTTAATTGGGTAAGCATGGCGTCGGACTTCATGGATCGATTCAGGTTTAACACAGAGAATGCACCGGATGTCTTCTACATACAGAATCTAAAGAAGAAACCAACAGAGACTTTCCGCGAGTATGCTACTCGATGGAGGTCAGAAGCTGCAAAAGTCAGGCCGGCATAAGAGGAAGAGTAGATGAACAAATTCTTCGTCAGGGCCCAGGATCCCCAATACTATGAAAGGTTAATGCTCATCAAAAATCACAAGTTCTCTGACATCATCAAACTCGGAGAAAGGATTGAAGAAGGGATCAAGAGCGGGATGGTGACCAATTTTGAGGCATTGCAAGCCACGAACAAAGCATTGCAGTCAGGGGGAATATCAAAGAAGAAAGAAGTAGGGGCAGTAATGGTGGCCCAAGGTCCAAAATCTCCACTCACATACCAAACACCTCCACCCACATACCAACCTTCACCTCCCAGATATTCTCAACCCGCTACCACCTATCACACTTATAATACCCAGCCAGCCTATTACCATTGACCTCCAACCCGTCAAAACTATCCAAAACCCGGACCCAATTTTGATCGCAGGCCGCCTAGACAATACACACCTATTGCCGAACCCATTGACCAACTATATGAAAGATTGAAGTCTGCCGGATATGTCACCCACATTCCTGCTGTTGCGATGGAAAACTCTTCCCAGTGGGTCAACCCAAATAAAACCTGTGCATACCATTCTGGCATGAAAGGGCATACTATCAATGAATGCCGCACCCTGAAAGATAAGATTCAAACCCTAATTGACACCAAAGTCATACAAGCAAAGGAAGCCGTGCCAAATATCCGCAACAATCCCCTCCCGGATCATAGGGGTGAAGGAGTCAATGTGATAGAAACTGATGAATAATAGGATCCTGAGGGGTCGATTGGGCTTATTCGGGAAGGTGATGACCCTAAACCTACAGTCACACTCACTCCTATTGTGGTACAGATACAACCACCAGCCGAAGTTGAAGTAGCCGCACCAGTCCCGTTCGAAATTGAAGTAACAGCACCTGCGACTACACCAGCTCCATTTGAAGTAGAAGTATCTACACCCTTCACTGTGACATTAGCACCCACACCTCCTTTCAAGTCTAATGCCATACCCTGGGATTACTTTGCCGAAGCTAGGAGAAAAGGAAAGGCAAAGATGGAAGAATCTGGTGCTGCACAGGAAATGACCAGAACTGGAAGGATCTATACACCCGAAAATTTGGGAGGAACAAGCAAGGAAGCTGCTACCAAACAACCCGTCATTGAAACTGGTCCAGACGATCTTTGGAGGAAAGTACAGGCAAGGGAATACTCTATCGTCGATCATCTGAACAAGACTCTCGCCCAGATTTCCATCATGTCGCTATTACAAAATTTTGAGGCACATAGGAGTGCTCTGATGAAGGTATTGAATGAAGCTTACGTACCCAACAACATCACTAGTGGGGAGATGGACAACATGGTAGGTCAAGTACTAGAGAGTCACAAGATCACCTTCCACGAGGATGAGCTACCACCTGAAGGATTAAGTCACAACAGGGCACTGCATATCACAATACAGTTTGAAGACAAGTTCATCTCCAGGGTCTTAATAGATGGAGGTTCAAGCCTTAACATTTGTCCATTGACTACTCTAAAAAGGTTTGGCAAAGATTTCCATGAGATACGAGCAGGGAGTATGAACGTGAAAGCATTTGATGGGTCTCAAAGGGCCACGATTGGGGAGATTAACCTTTGTCTGCAGATGGGACCAACCTGGTT
>NW_017671421.1:0-22596 GCF_001879085.1 Nicotiana attenuata | reverse complement strand
TCGCACCGGGGCAGCTGGTGCTGAAGCGGATCTTCCCACATCAGGATGAAGCCAAAGGGAAATTTTCACCCAAAGTCCTTACATGGTTCACAGGGTACTAACAGAAGGAGCACTCATACTTGCAGAAATGGACGGAGAAGTTTGGCCAAAACCTATCAATTCAGATGCAGTCAAGATATACTATGTTTAGATTGTTTACATTCCTTCATCTGATGTAACTGAACTATGCTTGACCTGATTCACGTTTAAGAGGGGATACGTAGGCAGCCCTATGGGTTCGGTCACATCTTAATAAAATCTTCATTTCCCCAGAACCAAAAACTGGGGCAGAATTTTGAGGAGGACCCTCAAAATTCCGGAACAAGTCCAGCCGACGCAATCATATGCAAGACAGTCAGAAATCGGTTAAGTAACTGGGGCAGAATTTTGAGAAGGATTCTCAAAATTCCGGAGCAGATCCAACAAACTTCGTTACACGCAGAACGGCCGAAGGATCATTCACCAAACTGGGGCAGAATTTTGAGGAGGACCCTCAAAATTCTAATGCTAGGAAGCCGCAATGTCTCTAAAAGTGTTACAGTCATTAGTTCATCTAATTTACTTGATATTATATACCACTATGTTTTCTAAATAACTCTATTTCATCAAATCAGTGCATATTTTCGAAAACTTTATTTCTGTGACAGCCAGGTGTTACCCAGGGTAACTCGAACGGGGTCTCCAGAGCAGAGCAAGAAGGCATAGGCACGAACCAACCTCCCCACAAAACTCACAATTTTTCTTTGGGTGCAAGCAGAGTGAACATAACAGGAGTATTCACAAATATACACATATCAAAATCACTATCCTCATAACAATCGGACCGCCGAGCGCAAATATATCTCCAGCTAAGAAATATTCTGTTCCTATTTGCTATTTGTCTATCGCATAAGGCTAAGCATTGCCTTCTCTCTGCATGAGACTAAGCCCTGTCTCAAATCTTGCATGAGGCTAAGCCCTGCTTCCATATCTGCATAAGGCTAAGCATTGCCTTCTCGCTGCATGAGACTAAGCCCTGTCTCAAATCTTGCATGAGGTTAAGCCCTGCCTCTATATTTGCATAAGGCTAAGCATTGCCTTCTCCAATTGCGTGAGATTAAGCCCTGTCTCAAATCTCTGCATGAGACTAAGCCCTGTTTCAAATCTTGCATGAGGCTAAGACCCGCCTCCATATCTGCATAAGGCTAAGCATTGCCTTCTCCAATTGCATGAGACTAATCCCTGTCTCAAATCTTGCATGAGGCTAAGCCCTGCCTCCATTTTTGCATAAGGCTAAGCATTGCCTTCTCTCTGCATGAGACTAAGCTCTGTCTCAAATCTTGCATGAGGCTAAGCCCTGCCTCCATATTTGCATAAGTCTAAGCATTGTCTTCTCTATGCATGAGACTATGCCCTGTCTCAAATCGTGCATGAGGATAAGCCCTGACTTCATATTTGCATAAGGCTAAGCATTGCCTTCTCCAATTGCGTGAGACTAAGCCCTATCTCAAATCTCTGCATGAGACTAAGCCCTGTCTCAAATCTTGCATGAGGCTAAGCCCTGCCTCCATATTTGCATAAGGCTAAGCATTGCCTTCTCCAATTGCATGAGACTAAGCCCTGTCTCAAATCTTGCATGAGGCTAAGTCCCGCCTCCATATCTGCATAAGGGTAAGCATGGCCTTCTCTAATTGCATGAGACTAAGCCTTGTCTCAAATCTTGCATGAGGCTAAGCCCTGCCTCCATATTTGAATAAGGCTAAGCATTGCCTTCTCTCTGTATGAGACTAAGCCCTGTCTCAAATCTTGCATGAGGCTAAGCCCTGCCTCCATATCTGCATGGGACTAAGCATTGTCTCCTCTCCTCGCACGAGCCTAAGCCCTGCCTCCCCAATTGCATAAGGCTAAGCTCTGCCTTTCCTTGTCTAATGCTGAATGTTACACTATCTGAGACCTAGCACTATTATGCCTTTTTCGAGACTAAGCTCTGTCCCGATTCTATACAAGACTAAGCTCTGTCTTGTTTGCTTATATTATCCATCATCATGTCTCTATCCAAAGGCGTCATAGTCCGAATGCATCATCCTCATAGCCTGAAGACACCATGTCATGGCCTGAGGATCTCTCAATACTACGCATCATTATTCAAAGGCGTCATGGTTCAGAGGCACCATTTTCATGGCTCGAGAATATCATTTCATGGCCTACGAATCCCCTATCTCACGACTCATGGCCCAGGACGTCATGGTCTAAGGACGTCATCCTCTCCGTCCAAAGACAACCTTCATAGTCCAAAGGAAATTTGCATCATGTTTAAATTCTCGCAGTAATCCATATATTTGCACTCATTGTGTTTTACGTTTTGCAGGTAATTCAGAAGTTAACCGTTCTTCAAAGAGGAACAACCTTCGCTTCGGTTTCCGCTCATACCATTCACACCCGGCCACTATTTCAAACGTGACCGACTCCCATCAATTACTCGCCCTTACTCTATGACCGTTCAGGTATCTGCCCTGTAATACAACTGTTACGCTTCAAATTCACATTCATAACTCCGCATAAACCCATCTGATACCTTCCCAAAGGAAACCCTTTTCTAAAACATACTACCATTCCTATAATAATCCCATCGGTTTCATTCACCGTTGGGTCCGGAACTACACATGGCCTGATTCCTGTAAAACCAAGGATATGTAGGCAGCTTAGAGACCAGGGTGCAGCCCACATTTTTCAAAACACCCATTCGGTCAAAATCGATCATCATTTCTTTACCCGACAACTCTTTCATCCTTCCGGGTAAAGAGGGATAGCTGTTGACACCCAATCTTTTCGTCATATATTTCAAAATGCATATGTACGTTCAAAATAGTGCATGATCATCAACCAGTATTTTTTCATAATTTTCTGTAACTTTAAAAGGATTTTAATTAATTTATTCCAGCATTTTATTATTTAAATAGTTACTAATTGCATCACAAATAATTTTATAATGATTTATTACTTGATTTTTATTACTTATATTTATAATTAAGCTTTGATTATATTATACATAATTATATTTACATCTGTACGTTATAATTGCAATAACTTTGCAACAATAGCCCATGTATGCATAATTTCTTTATTTTTACACGAAAATGACTCTTTATATTTTTATTATATCGAGTAATTATTTTAAATCATTTTTCATACATAAATAGAACTTTTCATCATTTATTAACTATTTTTTATAAACTATTTTATTAAATTAGATGGGTATTTAAAATATGGCCTCTTTTAATTTGATTTCCGGACCTTAGCCCAATAACTACCCCAACCAAATACCCTAACCTAACCCAATACCCATAACCCAACCCAATAACCCAATTATAACCCGCCCCAACCTTAGATTTAATCTTGACCGTTGATCTCAGAAGATCAACGGTCCAGGACAATCTTTCCTTTTTTAATTAACCAAACGACCTAAACCCTACCCATTTTTCCAAATCCGTCGCCCTTGAAACCCCTTCCCTCCTCTCGTCTCTCTCACCATCCTCCTAATCCTAGCCCGCTGTCATTGAAACCCCTTTGATTCATGGGTTCTTTCTTCAACCTCAGGCCTTATCCGGCCTTACACACTCTTATAATTTCTTCACTTTACAACTCAAAAGCTCTCTGCTTTTCTTCAAAGGATTTAAGTTCTCTCTTTGTGCGACTACTCTGATTTCTGCATTGTTTAGCTGGCTGGAAGCCAAGGCTAAACTCCTTGGATTCAAATTGCTATTACATTCCTGTTCACTTTCTTCGTAATTGGAATGTGTTAACTCCTGTTATCCTATTCTATTCCCTGTGCTTATGTGGTTAGTTTACTTCAAACCTCAGCATGTTTCTGTGTGATCTATGATTCCTGTTTACTCCTTTTTCAACTGGCATGTTTCAGTTCCTGTTATTTTATTTTGTCTTATAGTTTACTTGGACCTCAGCATTTTTCTTGTCACTGCTTTCTCAACTGGCATGCTTTAGGTCTTTGTTACCCTATTCAATTCTATGTGCTTATTAGATTGAGATTTCAGCGTGCTTCTATTTGCTATATGATTTCTCCTAGTGACAAGGTTAACTAAGTTATCTCTAGTAATATAAAACCTTGTATCAACAATTGTATGTTCCCTGTTCTGCAAACATGTAATGTGTTGCCAACTCTGTCTATTAGTTCAAGTATCCTGCCTCTTTTGTGATTGCTTAAATGCTAGTATAATATCCATGTCTGAATCAATACCAATCTGTTTGAACTATTTACTAAACAGGAATTCTGTTTGTTTTAAGTGAAATTCTGTTTGCAGTCCTGTGATTTGAATATGTCTGCTCCTAAAATTCAAACTGTTTTCCAAAACTGTCCCCTACCCCTTATGTACTGGTTTTCAAACTCCAACTCTTAGTGGCCTAGGTTCCTACCACCCCCAATGTGAGCACTGCCTAGGGTCCCTGAGACTCTTTTGAACTCTAACACATTAGGGCTAGTTTTCCAGTCTCATATGAATTCTGTGTTGAATGTATGGTTCTAGTGTGAGCATTGCCCGGTGTCCCCGAGGCTCTTTGGGAACTTTGACACACTGGAAGCCTGGTTTAAGGTATTGTGGATCACTGCTATTGTTTCAGAGTTGTTGTGTTTGAAGGCCTGGCTCCCAGGTTTATATTGGGCCTGCTAAGGCTCCCTATATTGTAATATACACTGTTATGTAATTTATTCATTATGGGCTGTAATAATCTTTGTAATAAACAGATCTAGGGTTTATTAGTAAAAGCTGGGGGGTTTCTCTGTATCTTTTTTTAAAACTTGGGTAGAAATCCTGCCTATAGGTTTATTGGTGACTATGTGAATGTTACTACTTGTTTAGAGATCATGCCTATAGGATTTTCTGATTGCTTTATTCCATATCTCACTCACATGCTAGAAATCCTGTTTATAGGCCCCTTGCATTAGAAATCTTGTCATAGGATCTACACATATTTCCAATCCCGACGTGCATTAGTGATCATGTATATAGGATTCAATTTGTGTGAATTGATAAACTTTCCTCAATTTGCTTAAAATTCTGCCCATGTATGATTAATAGATACCATGCCTTAGGAAATAAAACTTAGATACCATGCCTA
Organism: Nicotiana attenuata; assembly: GCF_001879085.1. Taxonomy (NCBI): domain Eukaryota; kingdom Viridiplantae; phylum Streptophyta; class Magnoliopsida; order Solanales; family Solanaceae; genus Nicotiana; species Nicotiana attenuata. The sequence continues at coordinate 17,445 of NW_017671421.1, read as the reverse complement.
TAGGAATGAAAGGAATCAATTTCAAACCTAGAAATCATGTCTTTAGGATTTAAACTAATAGATACCATGCCTATAGGGTGAAATTAGTTTGTAAACTTAGAAACCACGCTTATAGAAGTTTGAATCAAGTAAACACTTAGAAATCCTGCCTATAGAGATTTAAACTAATTAGAAAGCATGCCTATAGGATCTAAAAGGGATTAAACCTGTCTTTATGAGTTAAAAAAATCAGTAATTCACTTAGAAATCACGTTATAGGTTGTAGATATCATGCCTATAGGGTTCTGTTAATCAGTTTTGAGTTCGATTAATTCTAGTTATCACTCAGGCAAATCTGTAGGGGTTACTAATGATTCTGGGCCTAAAATTGTGATATTTTACTTCCTGAAAATGCCCAGATTCAAAGCTTCATAAAATCAGTAGGCAAACCAGTAGGTCCTGACGCTCGCCTTAATGAATTGCTGTCTTACATTCTGTTTCTGCTCATCTAGATGTCCTGCCTATAGGATCCTAAATTAACAAAGTTTGCTGATTTAATTGCGTGCATTTGTTGTCTACTTGTGGAGGTCAATCTGAGCCCCTATTTGTTCTTTACATGAAGTCCTATCTTAATTTTTGTTTGTCGCCTAGCTTTTCTCATTTTTAGCAACATAGGTCAGTCTAGAACCACCCTAAATAGAGGTCCTAAATACCTCCAGGACCATAGGAAAGGGACAGGTAGTGCACGCATAAGGCACGAGTTAGAAGCTACTAGAACACTTAGGTAACAACTGAAAGATAGTAATTGGGTAGTAAAGGAAATGATAGCCCATGCGCTAATGCTATGAGTAAAACCCCTACTTGAGGGAGTTGCAAAGCATTGCATGGAATGATCTACAGGCTAAAAAACTTAGGACCACCCCCCTATGTAAACATAAGTTGAATATTGTATCTGTCCAATTTGTTTTCTTCCCTTTTAAGTCTAATTCGCTTAATTAAGTTCGGCCGGGACCCACCATTGTGGACCTCGAGGGGTGCCTAACACCTTCCCCTCAAGGTAAATTTGAGCTCTTACCCGATCTCTGGTGATGTAAACTGGTTATATGAGTTAATTGCTTTAGGTGCCTTAACGCAGCTTAATCCGTTAGGTGGCGACTCTTCAAATCCCTTATCCCATCCCAAAATGAAAGGAGTTGTCCCAGAAATGTCGAAACCCAATTTCGCGAGAAAAAGGGGGCACGACAATAACTTTGGGGCTCAAAACCCATATTTTTACAATCCAAACATGGATAAAAATAATCCGCCGTGGATTTGTGGAGTTAGTAAGGTATCTCCATGGCGATCGCAGCCTTGCTTTTCTCCCTCCTATCTTCCTTTAGATATTATTAGTGTTATCTAGACTGTATTAGTCTTAGTTTTATCGGACAGTCCTTAGTAGATGCTCATGACTTGTGACACCCCGATGTCGGGCTTTTCATTCTGTACTTTGTTATTCAGATTTATCTTATAAAGTTTATTAATTAAATAGCTTAAAGAAATCTTTATTTCGAAATATCGGGTTGTTATGATAAATGAGTCGGCTTGCCTAGTTCCACATTAGGCGCCATCACGACATGGTAGATTTGGGTCGTGACAAGTTGGTATCAGAGCCTAGGTTACATAGGTCTCACGGTTCATGAGCGGGTTTAGTAGAGTCTTGCGAATCGGTACGGAGACGTCTGTACCTATCTTCGAGAGGCTGTAGAACCATTAGGAAAACTTCATGTTCTTAAATTATTGTCGTACGAATCTGTTGATTCTGGTAAGTAAACTTATGTTATTCTATTCTCTCACAGATGGTGAAGACATGCGCTACCAGTCAGGACGGACGGCCACCAGTTGGGGCCACGAGAGGCCGAGGTCGTGGTCGAGGCCATGATAGGGGTAGGGGTGCAGCCCGCACAGCAGCTAGGGTAGCACCTACAGATCCACCAGCTGCCTCAGTTCATAATCAGGTCCAGTTGTGGACGCTCCAACAGGACCAGCTCAGGCACCGGCTTTGCCTATTGTAATCCCAGGTCTTCAGGAGACCTTAGCTCAGATCTTGACCGTGTGCACTAGTCTTGCTTAGGTGGTCGCGGTTTCTGCAGCTACTTCCTAGGCCGGGGGAGACACTCAAACTCCCGCTGCCCGTACACCCGAGCAAGTTGTTCAGGGATTACAGACACCGGAGGCACCACCAGCCCAACCAGTTGCACCTGCTTAGGATTATGTGCTACCAGTCATGCCTGATGACGAGCAGCGTAGATTGGAGTGGTTTGGTAGACTTCAGCCTCCGACTTTCAGTGGTGCAGAGGGCGAGGATGCCTAGGGTTTCTTGGACAAGTGTCAGAGGATTCTTCGTACAACGGGTATTCTGGAGACCACTGGGGTCTCATTCACTACTTTTTAGTTTTCTGGAGCTGCCTTTACTTGGTGGGAGACTTATGAGAGGCATAGCCTGTTAGTACAGTGCCCCTCACCTGGCAGCAGTTCTCCGTTCACTTTCTAGAGAAGTATGTGCCGTAGTCTCGTAGAGAGGAGCTGCGCAGACAGTTCGAGCAGCTGCGTCAGGATGATATGATTGTGACGCAGTATGAGATGAGGTTCTATGAGTTAGCCCGTCATGCTATCTGGTTGGTTCCCACAGACAGGGAGAGGATCAGGAGGTTCGTGGATGGCCTTTAGTATCAGTTGCGGATTCTTATGACCAGAGAAATGTCTGGTGCTTCTTTTGAGGAGGCTGTTGACATTGCTCGAGACATAGAGTCGATTCGCCGTCAGGAGCGGGTGGAGAGGGAGGCCAAGAGGCCCCGTGGATCCGATAGTTTTGGGGGTGCTCCTCATAGGGGTTAGTTTCAGCACAGCAGAGGCAGTCCATTCAGACATGCTCAGTCAGCTCGCCCAGTACACCGTGGGGCATCATCGGGCCGTGGTTCTCACGGTTCTCATCAGGGCCATTCATCACTTAGTGACCTCCCAGCTTAGAGTTCGTCCCGTGCTTCATCAGCTCAGGGCTCCTCCATGCCAGATTATTCTACTAGTCATCTCGGTGCTAGGGGTTCCCTTCAGTCCCCGTCACCAGCACCAGGGGATTGCTATGAGTGTGGGGAGTTTGGGCATATGTGGAGGCAGTGTCCTCGTCATCATGGGAGTCCGCCTCAGTAGAGGAGTCAGCCATCAACTTCAGCATCAGTTACTTCACCACCCGCACAGTCAACTAGGAGTGGAGGACAGTCAACTAGGGGTCGCCCTAGAGGAGGAGGTCGATCAGGTGGTGGTCAAGCCCGTTTCTATGCACTCCCAGCCAGGCCAGATGCTATTGCTTCGGATGCTGTGATCACAGGTATTGTCTTAGTCTACCACAGGGATGCCTCTATATTATTTGACCCTGGTTCCACTTTTTCATATGTGTCATCATATTTTGCTCATTATTTGGATACGCCTCGTGAGTCTCTTGTTCATCTGTTCATGTATCTACTCCGGTGGGCGATACTGTTATTGTGGACCGCGTATATCGGTCATGTGTGGTGACTATTAGGGGTTTGGAGACCCGAGTGGACCTTTTGTTGCTTAGTATAGTTGATTTTGATGTGATATTGGGCATGGATTGGTTGTCTCCATGTTGTGCTATTCTGGACTGTCACGCTAAGACCATGATGTTCGCTATGCTGGGGTGCCACGGATTGAGTGGCAAGGTTCGTCGGATTATGTTCCCAATAGAGTGATTTCATTTTTGAAGGCCCGGTGGATGGTTGGGAAGGGTTGTCTTTCTTATTTGGCTTTTGTTAGGGATGTCTGTGCAGAGACTCCTTCTATTAATTCAGTTCCAGTAGTGAGGGAATTTCATATGTGTTTCCTGCAGACTTGTCGGGCATGCCACCGGACAGGGATATTGATTTGGTGTCGGGCATTCAGCCCATTTCTATTCCACCGTATCGTATGGCACTGACAGAGTTAGAGGAATTGAAGGAGCAGCTTCAGGAACTCCTTGATAAAGGGTTTATTCGGCCTAGTGTGTCACCTTGGGGTGCGCCTGTCCTATTTGTGAAGAAGAAGGATGGCACTATGAGAATGTGCATTGATTATAGGAAGTTGAACAAAGTCACAAAATCAAGAACAAGTATCCTTTGCCTCGTATTGATGATTTATTTGACCAGCTTCAGGGAGCGAGGGTGTTCTCCAAGATCGATCTCAGGTCAGGGTATCACCAGTTGAACATCAGGGACTCGGACATTCTTAAGATAACTTTTAGGACCCGATATGGTCATTATGAGTTCCTTGTGATGTCTTTTGGGCTAACCAATGCCCCAACAGCGTTCATGCATTTGATGAATAGCATGTTTCGGCCTTATCTCAACTCGTTTGTTATTGTATTCATTGATGATATTCTGGTGTACTCGCGCAGCTAGGAGGAGCACGCTGAGCATTTGAGAGTTGTATTGCAGCGGTTGAGGGAGAAGAAGCTTTGGGAAAAATTCTCCAAATGTGAGTTTTGGCTCAGTTCAGTGGCGTTCTTGGGGCACGTGGTGTCCAGTGAGGGTATTCAGGTTGATCCGAAGAAGATAGAGGCAGTTCAGAGTTGGCCCAGACCGTCCTTCGCCATAGAAATTCGTAGCTTTCTTGGGTTGGCGGGTTATTACGTCGGTTCGTTCAGGGATTTTCATCTATTGCATCACCCTTGACCAAATTGACCCAGAAGGGTGCTCCTTTCAGGTGGTCGGATGAGTGTTAGGCGAGCTTTTAGAAGCTCAAGACTGCGTTGACCACAGCTCCAATGTTAGTTTTGCCATCAGCTTTAGGTTTTTATACGGCGTATTGTGATGCTTCTCGGGTCGGTAACGGGTGTGTGTTGATGCAGGAGGGTAGAGTGATTGCTTATGCTTTTCGTCAGTTGAAGCCCCATGAGAATAACTACCCTGTTCATGATTTGGAGTTGGCTTCCATTGTTCACGCGTTGAAGATTTGGAGGCATTATCTCTATGGGGTGTCTTGTGAGGTGTTTACTGATCATCGTAGCCTCCCGCACTTGTTCAAACAGAAGGATCTCAATTTGAGGCAGCGGAGATGGTTGGAGCTACTAAAGTACTATGATATCGCTATTTTGTACCATCCGAAAAAGGCCAATGTGGTGTCCGATGCCTTGAGTAGGAAGGCAATGAGTATGGCAGTCTTACATTTATTCCTGTTGGGGAGAGACCTCTTGCGATTGATGTTCAGGCCTTGGCCAATCGGTTTGTGAGGTTGGTTATTTCGAGCCCAGTTGGATCCTAGCTTGTGTGGTTTCTCGGTCTTCCTTGTTTGATCGTATCAGAGAGCGCCAGTGTGATGATCCTCACTTGCTTGTCCTCAAGGACGAAGTGCAGCACGGCGATGCCAGAGATGTGACTATTGGTGATGAAGGGGTATTGAGGATGCAGGGCTGGATATGTGTGCCCAACGTAGATGGGCTTCGTGAGTTGATTCTGGAGGAGGCCCATAGCTCGCGGTATTCCACCCATTCGAGTGTCGCGAAGAAGTACCAGGATTTGAGATAGCACTATTGGTGGAGGATAATAAAGAAAGATATAGTTGGGTTTGTAGCTCGGTGTCTAAATTGTCAGCAAGTGAAGTATGAGCATCAGAGACTAGGTGGTTTGCTTCAGCAGATTGATATTCAGAGAGGAAGTGGGAGCGGATCACCATGGATTTCGTAGTTGGACTCCCATGGACTTTAAGGAAGTTCGATGCTATTTGGGTGATTGTGGATCGGCTGACCAAGTCCGCGCACTTCATTCCTATGTGTACTACCTATTCTTCGGAGCAGTTAGCTGAGATTTATATCCAAGAGATTGTTCGCCTGCATGGTGTCCCAGTTTCCATCATTTCAGATAGAGGTACTCAGTTTACATCACAGTTTTGGAGGGCCGTGCAGTGAGAGTTAGGTACTCAGGTTGAGTTGAGCACAACTTTTCACCCTCTGACGGACGGATAGTCCGAGCGCACTATTCAAATATTGGAGGACATGTTACGCGCTTGTGTCATTGATTTTGGGGTTCATGGGACCAGTTTCTACCGCTCGCGGAGTTTGCATATAACAACAGTTATCAGTCGAGTAATCAGATGGCTTCATATGAGGCTTTATATGGGAGACGGTGTAGATCTCCAGTGGGTTGGTTTGAGCTGGGCGAGGCTAGGCTTTTGGGTACAGACTTGCTTCAGGATGCTTTAGGCAAGGTGAAAGTGATTCAGGAGCAGCTTCGTACAGCGCAGTCAAGACAAAAGAGTTATACTGACAGGAAGGTTCGGGACGTGTCTTATATGGTTGGGGACAATGTTCTATTGAAGGTTTCACCCATGAAGGGTGTTATGAGATTTGGGAAGAAGGGCAAGTTGAGCCTTCGGTTCATTGGACCTTTTGAGGTACTACGAAGGATTGGGGAGGTGGCTTATGAGCTTGCTTTGACACCTAGCTTGTTGGGGGTGCATCCAGTGTTTCATGATTCTATGCTTTGGAAGTATGTCGGTGATCCGTCTCATGTTTTGGGTTTCAGCACGGGTCAGTTAGATGGTGATTTGACTTATGATGTGGAGCCAGTTGCTATTTTGGAGCAGCAGGTCCGAAAGTTGAGATCAAAGGACATAGCTTCAATGAAAGTGCAGTGGAGAGGTCGGCCCATGGAGGAGGCTACTTGGAGACCGAGCGGGAGATACGGAGCAGATATCCACACCTGTTTGAGGCTTCAGGTATGTTTCTAGACCCGTTCGAGGATGAACGTTTCCCGGCCGGTTGTTTCGTGAATGGTAGCCCTGTTTCCCCCATTTCTGCTTCTTTATGTGTTCCTCATCTGTATTTCATGGTATCGTGTTTGTTGGTTCGGGTCCGGAGTGGTTTTGGTGTGAAATAAGACACTTAGTCTCCTATTTAGAAGTTTAAGTTGGAAAAGTCAACTGGATGTTGACTTATATATGAGTGATCTCGGATGTGAATTCTGATGGTTCGGTTAGCTCCGTTAGGTAATTTTGGACTTGGGAGCGCGTCCGAAATGTGATTTTGAGGTCCGTGATAGAATTAGGCTTGAATTGGCGAAATTGGAAATTTGGCGACTCTCGGTCGGCAGTGGAAATTTTGATATCGGGGTCGGAATGGAATTCTGAAAGTTGGAGTAGGTCCGTAGTGTCATTTGTGATGTGTGTGCAAAATTTCAGGTCATCCGGACGAGGTTTTATAGGTTTCGGCATCGTTTGCGAAATTCGGAAGTTTAGAAGTTCTTAGGCTTGAATCCGAGGGTGATTTGGTGTTTTGATGTTGTTTTCAGTGTTCCGAAGGTTCGACTAAGTTTGTATGTTGATATGTGACTTGTTGGTATTTTTGGTTGAGGTCCCGAGGGCCTCGGGATGATTTCGGATGGTTATCGGAGAGTTCGGAGATTTGGTAATGCAGCTGAAGCTGCTGATTCTGTCTTAACCGCACCTGCGGATTGGGAACTACAGGTGCGAGGTCCGCAGAAGCGAGTATGAGGCATAGGTTCGCAACTGGGATCACAAGTGCGGCTTGGTCCCCGCATCTGCGATGATCGCAGATGCGGTCAGGCAATGGTAGAAGCGAAAGTGGTCTTTTAATGAAATTCCACAGAAGCGGAGAGGTTTTCGCAGAAGCGGTCCCGCAGATGCGAAAATGGGACTACAGATGCGGTTTTGCTGGGCAGACCTATAAATTGGAGACTTCGCAAAATTTGGGTTATTTTCCACCATTCTTGTTCGGACTTGGAGCTTTTTAGAGGGTTTTGAAGAGGGAATCAAGGGGGTTTACATTGAGGTAAGTTGCTTGAGCTCAATACTCGTGATTATGGTAATTTTTAGTTGTTTAAGCATGTAATTATTAGAAGTTAGGGATGAAATTGAGGGGTTAAGGCTTGGAAACTGGAGAGTTTAAATTGGGGATTTGAGGGACCATTTGTTGTCGGATTTTGATGAATTTGGTATGTATAGACTCTTGAGTGAATGGAGTTTCTAGTTTTGTGATTTTTTTGGATTCCGGGACGTGGGCCCGGGGGCCGGGTTTGGGTGAATTTCGAGATTTTGGTCTAAATTGTTAGCTTTTCGTATAGAATTGGTTCCTTGGCCTATATTGATTGCGTTGTATTGCTTTTGGTTAGATTCGGGACGTTTGGAGGCTGATTCCAGACGCAAGGGCATCGAGGAATAGGGATTTGACCGGTTTGAGGTATGTAATGATTGTAAATCTAGTCCTGAGGGTATGAAACCCCGGATTTCGCATCGTTTTACTTCTGTGAGGTGATGCACATGCTAGGTGACGAGCTTGCGCGCGTGCACCGTTGGGGATTATGACTTGGTTTGTCCCGTAGCAACTATAAAGTTGCGTATTTGACTGAAAACTATATGACTCTTATGTGTTTTAGAAAGATCTACTATAAATTAGGCTGAATGCCATATTTGGGCCTTGTGCCAAAGCTGTTTGGACCCTTAGGGGCCTTTTCTTATTATCCTCTCACTGTTTTGATTTAAGATCCATACTTACCCATGCTGTGCTTACGGATTTCATAACTCAGTTTTACCCCGTTTTGATGCATAAAATAATATTTTGGGCTGAGCTCCCTATTTTTACTGATAGCCCGAGTGGCTTGAGAGGTTTATGAATGGGTGAGGCCAAGGGCCTATTCTTGTGAGGATATTACGGGATCGGGCTGTGCGCCGCAGTATGTTGTTACTGATTTATGATTATGAGAGGCCGAGGTCCTGATTGATTTATGCCACGCGGTGGCTTGTTATAGCGCTTGGGCTGTAGGAGCCCCTCCGGAGTCTGCACACCCCTAGTGAGAGAGGGTACCCTGAGCGAGTGATATGTGATATGCCTGATGGGCTGTATACGATGACTGAGGTATGCCCGAGGGGCTGATTCTGAGTGATGTTATGCCCGAGGGGCTGTTTATGATTCATGTTGCCGAGGGGCTGTATACGAGCGATGTTTGCCCGAGGGGCTGTTTATGATTTTCATCACTTTTACTCTAAATTGCATTGAGCCTCTGTTGAAACTGTTGAAAATATCTTCAAATAATTTTTACCGAAAACTGGATTTTAAATGAGATGATTTGACTTATAAACTGATTTGAAAGCATGTTGTACTTACTGAGATTTCATGATGTGGATTTATGTGTTTCCTACTGCTCAGTCTTTATTTACCTTTATTACTTCTGAGTTGGCGTACTCACATTACTCCATGCACCTTGTGTGCAGATCTAGGGGTTGCTGGACGTGCTAGCGAGCGTTGATTTCATCCGCCGCGGATCTGTGGAGTTAGCAAGGTAGGGTCATCGCGATCGCAGCCTTGCTTTTCTCCCTCCTATCTTCCTTTAGATATTATTAGTGTTATCCAGACTGTATTAGTCTTAGTTTTATCGGACAGTCCTTAGTAGATGCTCATGACCTGTGACACCCCGATGTCGGGCTTTTCATTCCGCACATTGTTATTTAGATTTATCTTATGAAGTTTTATTAATTAAATAGCTTAAAGAAATCTTTATTTCGAAATATCGGTTGTTTTGATAAATGAGTTAGCTTGAATAGTTCCACGTTAGGCGCCATCACAACATGGTAGATTTGGATCTTGACACAGAATGACCTTATCTTCTTCCTTGATTTTTACTCCGAGGTTGGCGAGTTGCGTGATTAGTCCGTTAAACATATTTAAATGTTATAAAATATTCATACCTTCATCATGTGTAGGGCGCATAACTGCTTTTTTAGGTATAATTTATTTTTTAGTATTTTGGACATGTACAGGCTTTCCAAACTTGGCCAAATACCACATGCAGTATCATCATCAATGATGTTATTTACCTTATCATCTGATAAGTGCAACCTGATTGCACTAACAGCCTTTTCATCCAAGTCTGCCCAATTTTTAGATTTCATGAAATCGGGTTTCTGGCATCAACATCTAGTACCTTGTGTATTACTTGTTGGATGAGCAGATCCCTCATCCTTCTTTGCCATGTTGAGAAACCGCTATCTCCATTGATTCTTTTTACCTCGTACACTATTCTAGATTTTTTTTCGCCGAGTATAGTACTACCAACCGTGATCAGTATTTCTGTGAGTAAGCAAAACCTGTGCTCTGATACCAGTTGTTAGGAATAAACGACCCACACTAACTAATATTTACAGTAATAAAAGCGGAATAACGTAGCACCAAGATACGGTAATAACAAGAATAAAAGAGTGATAATGACACCAAAATTTTACGTGGAAAACCTTTCTAAATAAGGGAAAAACCACGACCCAGAGAGAAGCAACTGATATAATTATAGCAAAGAGTTTTACACTTTGTTGGCCCGAGTAAAATACTTCAAAGATCAGTACAATACTCAAAAGAAATAACTCTCTTTTGATACTCCCACCTTATTACAATATCTCTCACACTCTCTATTTTTCTCAAAGAATATTTTCTTATACCTTGCCTGTAATGCTTCATTCTTCTTTCTCTCTTTCTGATGGTGTGATTAAAGAAGTGAGAGAGCTCCTCCTTTAATAGGAGAAACAATCTAGGACACCAAGCACTCTACAGTAGAGTGCTAATTTTCCTCCACAATATCCATGTGTCGTCTCCAAGCAACAAATTCTCAGCCATGTATTTTCCTTAGGCTGCTTATTACTTTAGCTCTTGAATAAGATGAACCGCATCTGTATCTAATTGTCTGGGGACATCATCAATTTAATTAGTTTAACATGTAATACTAAATAAGTAATTTCCAAATTGCCGATTCATACTTGTTATGCCGATATATATAATAAGCGTTTGATTAGCAACACCGTTACATATGGATTATAATCATGTGATTATTATCTTACATTTAATGTAAGATAAGTAGTATAGAATTTAAACTCACTATAGCTAATAATCATTAACCAAATATTGAATAAATGAAACTCTAAAAAAGTTACCGGGATTAGCGGGTAACCAAACGAATGTTTAAATAACATTTACACTATCATGCGTATGAAAGTTAAAAGAAGAAAGAAAAAAGCAGGACTCCACGAACAGTAACGTAAATATCAAACGAGAATATGCTCAGGTTAATTCTACATGCGGAGTGCGTTATACATAATCTATAATGACACTGCTGGTTTTTGTTTTGGTAATAATAATGACACTGCTGGTGTTGTGGCCAACAGGGGAAAAATCTAGTGTCAACAAATTGATTTACGCATTTACTATAACAATAGTTATACTTTTTTGCCGAGATTTTTAGACAGTATTAGAAGTTGCATATTAGATCAATTTACCTTTCAAATTGAAGTTGAGAGCGTTAATCTTTAGCTAAAATGGCATAAAGCGCAGTTCTTAGGCTTTACTTTCTATCCCGAGTTAATGTTTACTTTACATTATAAGCATGTAGGCTTATTGTTTTCTGTGACAAAATCGAGAATTTATATAAGAAAATCAGGATATCACTCCTAGAATTTGAGTATGTGATCAAATGTATAAGCTTTTAACCCCTTTACCGTTATATTAGAAACTTCCACCGTGTTAAGACTTAAGGGGATTCAACATTTTATACATTAGAAAAAAGATAAATATTTTTGACCTATTAGCACAATAAAATTTTTCGAGAAACCCCCCAATATTCGGCATAAAATATGCATATTTATATGGATATTGCCTCGCATCTTACTCATATTGCATGAGTTTTGTGTGTGTCATGCAATGATTTGTTCTAATTCGTGGTGTTTTATGTGTAGGAGTCACATGGAAGTGATTTGAAAAATTTGTGTGCAAATTAAAGTAAAAACGGAAGAATTAAAGGAAGTACGAGTTTTGTGTCCAGGTTGGCGCTAGGCACCAACCAAAACGCCATTTACAAAGACCAAAAAGTTTGTTATCCAGGTTGGTGCGAGACGCCAAAGGGCGGATTTTGTCCTAATTAGGCTGGGACTTGGGGATTTCAACCCTACATTTCCCCAACATGTATAAAAGGGTTTCTAAACCTATTTTTGGGGGGTTAGACATTCTTTGGAGGCCAGAACAAGACACGGAACACTCGGGAGCAAGGATATCTCAGTTTTCTTCATCTTTTCTTAGTATTTTTAATTATTCAGCACTTGTGAAATTGTTTGATATTATCATGAGTAGCTAAATCCATAGTTATGGGGTTGTGATTTAGCCATGAATATTGTTGTTTAACGTTGACTTAATCTTCAGTATAATTCACCAATAAATGCTTGTTTCTTCAATTCTGTAATTAATTGCTTAATTGTCTGACCAACAGTTAGGTTCTATTTACTATCTATGCTATGCTTAGGAAAGCCATGTTTAGATTTGAGAAGAATTGAAGAGGGCATGATCTTAACTCTGAGGGGGGCAGATTTGTAGTTACGATAGGAATATTCCTAGTCACTGTGCTTAATTAAATATCGTCATCTTAATGCGTTCTTAATAGATTAATTTCATAGGAATATAGGCGCTAATCTATTTTGAATAGGCGAATAATACTTCGGGAGAAGTCTACGAGAGCAATTGTTCGATTAATTGGCAACTATGAGTGAATTGTATGAAAGGTAAAGTTAACTAGAACACAATGAGATTGGTGAATCGATCACAACCATTGAATATTTATCTCTACTGAATACTCAACAATCATTTTGCTGCTTGATAATTTAGTTACTAGTTAGAATTATTGTTTGATATAATCACACTTTTGAACTCGAATTGGCTCGAAAGAATAGCAATCTTGGTGAATTTAGTGGATAGTTAATACAAGTCTCTTATGATAACCCAAAGGGTCATCTTATGCTTTAGAAATCGATTCCGTATTCTGAGGTCTTCAAAACCTCATTTTATTCCTCCCCGATTTGCGTGCGCAGTTCGAGCGTGTATCCGAAAGCTTTTATATGAAAAATTGAAGAAATAATGATTTTGGCCTAAAAAGTTGATTTTAGTTGACTTAGGTCAACATTTTGAGTAGACGGACCCGGACCCGTGTTTTGACGGTCCCGGAGGGTCCGTAATAAAATATGGGACCTGGTCATATGCCTGGAATCGGATTCGGAGGTCCCTAGCCCGAGTAATGAATTTTTGTTAAAAATTGTTAAATTGAAAATCCAAGGATTTAAAGAAATTGATTAATGTTTCATCTCGTTTGTATCGGGTCCGTATTTTGATTTCGGAGCCCGGTACAGGTTTAATAAAATATTTAAGTCATGTCTGTGAAATTTGGTGAGAAACGAAACTGATTTGACGTGATTCGGACCTTCGGTTGAGAAAATAGAAGTTTTGAAACATTCTTGAAAATTTCATGAAATTTGGTGCTAAATTCGTAGTTCTAGGTGTTATTTTGGCGATTTGATCGCGCGAGCAAGTTCGTATGATGTTTTAAGACTTGTGTGCATACTTGGTTTGGGAGCCCCGAGGGCTCGAGGGAGTTTTGGAAAGGCTACGGAGTGATTTGGACTTAAGAAAAATTGCTGGTATGCTTCAGGTCTGCGGACTTCGCATTTGCGAAGTCTGGCTCGCAAATGCGAGCATCGCATTTGCGATCAGAAGGGCTGGGAGGGGACCTTCGCAATTGCGAAGCTCAGGATCGCAATTGCGATAAGAACAGGTCGCATTTGCGAACAATTGTTCGCATTTGCGATAATAGCAGGTCCTGGACATTCTTCGCATTTGCGATGGAATGTTCGCATTTGCAGGGTTCGCATTTGCGAACCCTTGATCGCAAATGCGATATCTGCAACTGTTCAAAAATGATTTTGGACGGGATTTTTCATTCATTCTCTTATTTTTCAAAACCTAAACCTCAAGAAGCGATTTTCCAAAGGCTAGTTGTTCCCCAAATTATATGTAAATGATTCTTAACTCATTTCTTTCAATCTTTTACTTCTTTTTACAAGATTTCATCCTAGAATCTAGGGGTTTTCATGGTGGAATTGGGGATTTTCGGGTAGAACATAGGAATTTCGAAATTTGGGGATTTAGACCTCTAATTGAGATCGGATTCCAAAACCAATTGTATATCCAGGCTTGGGGTGAATGGGTAATCGGGTTTTGGTCCGAACTTCGAGTTTTGACCAAGCGGGCCCGGGGTCGATTTTTGACTTTTTGGGGAAAATATTGGGAAACTTACACTTATGCATTGGAATTGATTTCTTTAGTGATAATTGATGTTATTAAGTTAATTATGACTAGATACGAGTGAATTAGAGGTGGAATCTAGAGGAAAAGTGGTAATTGAGCTTTGAATTGGCTGTTGGATTGAGGTAAGTGTTGTGTCTAACTTGACTTGAGGGATTAGGGATCCCCGACTAAATTGCTATGTGAAAATCCACGTGTGTGGCGTATCGGTGAGGTGACGAGTACCTATGCGCCTCCAAATTATCTGTTTAGCTTGTTCCCTTCCCCGTTCTTAATATATTGTCTTCCTGTCTTAACTGCTACATGCTTATTGGTGCTTCCATGTTTTATTGCTTCTTGTTGGATGTTGTTTTCTTTATTGAAGGTATTAATTATTCCATAGTTTCCTTCTATTACATTATTGGTTTAAGTCAGTTTATCGGTGTTTCATGGTATATTTTGGTTGGTCTCGCTGTGTAGTATTAGTTGAGTGAAGTTTCATAGTTGTATAGTCTTCTATTTTCTTTGGCTTGAGGCTTAAATATTGTGGAGGGTTTGAGACAAATTGTGAAATTTCTGTTCTTATTGTGTGATTGGTACTGATATAGTGGGATCAGGTTACACGCCACAACAGGAGGAATAAGGGTGATATATTAAGGAGGAATAAGGGTGAAATGTAATTGTCTGGTGGGATCGGGTTGCGCGCCGCAACAGGAGGAATAAGCGTGATATATTGAGGAGTAATAAGGGTTGATTATTATTGTATGGTGGGATCGGGTTGCACGCCGCAACAGGATGAATAAAGGTGGATTGATACGGAGCAATAAGGGTGAATGTTCATACTGTTACTGTTTATATGGTGGGATCGGGATGCGCGCCGCATCAGTTTATTGTTTATGTAACCTTCTTCTGTTGTGAATTTATTCTGTAGTTTTGAATCTCACCTAAGGAATTGGATATAGCTGGGTAGTGATAAGATATTTGAGTTCTGTATCCATTTTTGATGCAAGTTACTGTTTCATTTTGTCCCGCACTTCTTCTTTTTTCGCTTTATTATCTATTGTATGCAGGTTATATTGTAATTGTCCCGCCGTAGCCTCGTCACTACCTCGTTGAGGTTAGGCTCGGCACTTACCAGTACATGGGGGCGGTTGTACTGATACTGCACTCTGCACTTTCTGTGCAGATTTTGGAGCTGGTAGTGGCTGATCGAGAGGTCTGTTGCAGGAATTTCATCTAGGAGACCCAAGGTAGTCCTGCTGGCGTCCGCAGGCCCTGGCGTCCCCTTCTACTTTTCTATATTTTTGTTTTTCCTTCTTTTCAAACAGGTGTAATTTCTTTCAGACCAATATTTGTAGTAAATCATAGTGTGTTCGTGGATTGTGACACCAAACTCTGAGTAGTAGTAATAGTTATGGTATTGTGAATAGACAAAAGGTTATTTACGTATTTTCGCGTTTATTTCTACTTGATTTAGTCTGCTAAATTTTAATTTATGAAATGCAAAGGAAAAAGGTTAATGGAACTCTAACGTTGGCTTGCCTAGCGAGTGCGATGTTAGGCGCCATCACGATCCTGATGGTGGGAAATCCGGGTCGTGACATGCCTATATTCCAATGAAATCAATCTATTAAGAACGCATTAAGATTACGATATTTAATTAAGCACGATGACTAGGTATATTCATATCCTAACCACAAATCCGCCCCCCCCCCCCCCAGAGTTAAGATCATGCTCTCTTCAATTCTTCTCTAATCTAAACATGGCTTTCCCAAGCATAGCATAGATAGTAAATAGAACCTAACCGCTGGCCAGACAATTAAGCAATTAATTACCGAATTGAAGAAACAACCATATAGTGGTGAGTTATACTTAGGTTAAGTCAACGTTAAACAACAATATTCATGGCTAAGTCACAACCCTTAACTATGGGTTTTAGACATTCATGATAATATCATGCAATTTCATAAGTGTTGGATAATTGAAAATACTAAGAAAAAATAAAGAAAACTGAGATATCCTTGCTCCCGAGTGTTCTGTGTCTTGTTTTCGCCTCCGAAGAATGTCTAACCCCCCCCCCCCCAAATCCTAGCCGAATTAGGACAAAATCCGCCCTTTGACGTCTCGCTTGGCGCCTGGCACCAACCTGGACAACAAACTTTTTGGTCTTCTGTTAATGGCGTTTTGGTTGGTGCCTAGAGCCAACCTGGACAGTGAACTTTCTAGTCTTCTGTCAATGGCGTTTTGGTTGGTGCCGAGCGCCAACCTGGACACCAAACTCGTACCTCTTCCAAATTCTTCCATTTTTACTTTAATTTGCATGCCAATTTTTCAAATCACTTCAATTTGACTCCTACACATAAAAACATCACGAATTAGAATAAATCATTGCATTACACATAGAAAATTCACGCAATATGAGTAAAACGCGAGGCGCTATGCATATAAATATGCATACTTTATGTGGAATATCAACACCCCACGCTTAAACTCTTGCTCGTCCTCGAGCAATGGAACTCTCAACTACACCCCAACAACGTACCCATCTCAACCAGAGAGGAGTACTTCAATTATTAATCATACACTCTACCCTTGACTATGATCAATACTGGAAATCAAGCATGGCATACGAATTTCACATTCTTCCCCTTTTAAACATGCTCAAGTATATACATTTCAATTCAATCAATTAAAACACCTACCTATAACAACCTTACCTTACGGGCCAACTCGTTACCACTAAGCACTCTCAACTCGCGCACTCACCAATAAGAGAAATTCACAACATCACCAATCCGTCATGAGATCATGGGCCCTCACCAACAACCAAAAGAGTTAATATAGAATAGTCCACACAGTCAAGTATGACTTTGAACATAAATTAAGGACACCACACAATTTGAACAAAAACCAGTCCCTCGCACAAAGAATTCATGTCCATCCCGTGGTTGTACCATAAGATTGCCTGTAGTGCACATCTCTACTAATCTAAGCTAGCCAACTCTAGGATCAATTAGGACTTTAAGATTATAATATAGGCTACAAGGCGGGTAGGATACATTTAGGAATAGTGACTAACCCTCCTAAGAACTTTAATACCCTACAATAAAAGATCGAGCACATACTCTTCTCAACCAATTCACTCGCCACAAACCATATACAACATAGCTCTCTTTTCAATTAAGCAACTCTATATTTCACTAGCACGAATTAGTTGATTAGGAGATGTGTGTTTTTCTTCATTTTTGAACTATTCTTTTTCTTTCTTGCAGTCTTTTCTTTTTCTCCATTTTTTTCTACACATACTCCATACATTAAGGTTCATCGGCTAGTGACTT
>NW_017671420.1:268147-299626 GCF_001879085.1 Nicotiana attenuata | reverse complement strand
AAGATAGGAAATGAATGAGAAAACTTCTACTTTTTGTGTTGTCGGTGAAGATCTAGTAATTATATTATCATAGAACCTTAGAAATTTGAGGATAATAGATATGACTCCTACTTACTAAATGTAGTAAATATTGGTTGTTAAATTGTTTTCATGGGTTTGCATCATTTTACTCTTGGCTATCTATAAGACATTTAACATTGTTTCAAAGCAAAGATTAAGCCAACCGTGGGTTTTAACAACTTATTAGTTGTCAATCCCCTTTTGCTCCAGCTCCTACCCACCCCTGCGAATCCTGTCCCTTCTCTCCTCTTCCCCCGCAACCCCCCCCCCCCCACACCAAACCCCCATAAACCCCAAAAAAGAGAAAACAACAACAACTACTATATATGGCGCCTCCAATTTCAAGCACATTACATTGAGATAGATAATATGAATTAATCATCACTAGTGTACTGGTGTAATTTATTGTAATTAACTAGTTTTACGTTGGCGGTCAATCTACTAACAAAAATCCTTTCCTATCGTCTCCCCTCCACCCCCTCCTTTTGCCAACAACATTGATTACGGTTCACTTTCAATAAATTATGATAGTCTATATGAATCATCATTAGATAATTGTGAGAATTTGTGTAATTAATTAATTAGTTTTAGGCGGGTTGTCAATCTACCAGTCCTCTCTCACTAGTCAGAGCTAGCTTTCTCTTACGACCCGAATTTTCTACCATCGAAATCGTGATGACGTCTACTCGTGGTAGCTAGGCAAGCCAACTTATTTACCTTTCATTAATAAATAAATCTGTTAACTATCGATAGCATCAATAAGTAATATGAAATTTAATAATACTAATAGTGGAAGTCTAATTTATAAGTCTGAATCAAAATGCGGAATAGTCAATAATAACCTCTACCCAAGATTTGGTGTCACGTTACTCACGAACTACTAAGAATAAACTAAATACAAAGGTCTGAAAGAAATATAACAGCTGTCTGTCTCGAAAACAATGAGGCAACAGTCAAAAGGAAACATAAAGAAGAGACCTGCGGACGCCTGCAAGGCTACCTCAGTCTCGTGAATAGGAAAGTCTGCTCCCGAACTACTGCTGCTGCTGCTCCTCAAAACCTGGACCTGTGCAAAAATGCACAGAAGTGTAGCATCAGCACAACCGACCCCATGTGTTGGTAAGTGTTTAGCCTAACCCCGGCGAAGTAGTGACGAGGCTAGACTGGACACCACATAAACCTGTGCAGTTATAAATATATAGCGAAAATCAAATACAAAGCAATTAACAACATGGGAGGGGAGACATGCTAAGGGGAGATACAATATTAGCAGCAATCCAGAGTAACAACTAAAACAGCTTAGGTTCACAATGAACAAGGAATCAATACTCAAATACAAACACATAGCCTCAATAGTTGTTGCGGCGTGCAACCCGCTCCATAATTACTATTGTTGCGGCGTGCAACCCGCTCCACAAATACCACTATTGCGGCGTGCAACCCGACCCATATCATTTATCATGTATAATTGTTGCGGCGCGCAACCCGATCCTCACCTTTTACTGTTGCGGCGTGCAACCCGATCCTCAATATCATTGTTGCGGCGTGCAACCCGACCCTCACATATTATTGTTGCGGCGTGCAACCCGATCCTCAATATCATTGTTGCGGCGTGCAACCCGACCCTCAATATCATTTAACAGTCCGACTCCCCAAACAACAGTCACAATTAAGGGGCATAAAAATAAGTAAACATTTGACAAACATCCCGGCAAGGGAAAGAATCCAACAAGTTCAACCAGACGTCCCGGCAAGGGAATAATCAACAACGTTTTCTCTTTCTTACTTTTCTTATCTCACGATATCACTGGAGCCCAAGCTCCAAGAAATTTCTTATCTCATATTCCGTCACAAACAACAATATAACGACTTCCCAGTAAGGGAACAAAACATCATCTCAAATATTCTGGCAAGGGGATTACTATAACCACATTAGTTCCAACATCTAACCACCACATTAGTTCCAACATCTAACTACCACAGCTATAACCAACCTATTACCACACTTGACCACCTCAGCTATATCTAACCGACTACCACACCCAACCAACCCATCTATAACTATAGTCATCATATGACACAAGGAAACATTAACCTGAGCGACCTTAGTATCCGTTAAGAACACAATGCAGAGGAATCACAACCCAACAATAGCCCGCCAAGAGGGCAACATAATGATCTCTCCTCTTTCTCGCTTTTACTTCACAATTCTTTTTCACAACTCGAGCAGATGCTCCAGAGGTTCAATTATCACTTATACTTTCGCAATTCGTTCTACAACTGGAGCCGACGCTCCTCAATGAATCAAGTCATTTCATATACTTTCAATATTCGTATCACAGTTCGAGCCAATGCTCCTAGGAATCAAATTATCATATCACCATTCACATGTTATTCACAATATATGGAAATACTCCAATAAACATGAAATTCACAATAAGTTCATGATAATCACATTATAAGGACTCACGGTCATGCTAGACACCAATGTATAGATACTCGTCACCATGCCTATACATCGTACTCGATCACATAGCAGTTAGCAACAAGACTCAACTCCTATTCCCTCAAGCTAGGGTTAAACCAAACACTTACCTCAAAGCCTTGAAATCCACTTAATCCTCAACTATTGCTTTACCTCGCGGTTCCACCTCCAATTCGCTCGAATCTAATCACAAATTGCTCAATTACTTTAATAAACATTATATGAATCAATTTGGATGCATAAAAAATGAGTTTCCCAAGTTTTTCCCAAAAATTCCAAAATCGCCCCCGGGCCCACGTGGTCAAAACTCGAGGTTCGAACCAAAATCCGGTTACCCATTCCCCCACGAGTTCAAATATATAATTTGTTTTGAAATCGGACCTTAAATCGAGGTCCAACTCCCCAATTTATGGAAAACCTAGGTTCCACCCAAAAACCCCAATTTCACCCATGAAAATCCTTGATTTCAAGTGGAAAACATGTTTAATGATGTTAAAAGTTGAAAGAATTGAGTAAAAATCAACTTACAAATGATTTGGGATGAAGTTTGCTCTTGAAAAATCGCCTATGGTGTTTGGGTTTTGAAAGAATGGTGAAAAGTGATGAAAATTCGACTAAGTATAAAATTTGCTGGGCCACGGATATGGGAATTGCGAACCATGGTTCCCAATTGCGAACAAAACAGGGCTGGGAATTGCGACATTCTTAGTTCGCATTTGCGAACCCATGTCTGGTGGCCAGGTTTCGCTTTTGCGAACACTCGATCGCACTTGCGACCAGGGCCACCTCGCATTTGCGAGCCAGTGGATCGCATTTGCGATCCCAAGCCTTTTCCCCAGACTTCTCATTTGCGAAGTGTTGATCGCATTTGCGACAGTGCCCCATTTTCCCAGACTTCGCAATTTCGAAGCAATGCTCGCATTTGCGAGCTCGCAATTGCGAGTCTTCCCTTCGCATTTGCGAAAATTGCAGAAGCCAGCATACCAGATTTTTAAAACATGAGAAATGCAATCCGATGCCTATCCAAAACTCACCCGAGCCCTCGGGGCTCCAAACCAAACATGCATACAACCTCAGAAACATCCTACGGACTTGCTCGTGCGATCAAATCGCCAAAATAACATCAAAATCATTGAATCAAGCCTCAAAACACATGATTTTTCTTCTAAACTTCATAAACTTTCAAACTTGGAACTTATAGTCCGAAACACGTCAAACGACGTCCGATTTCGACCAAACTTTACAGAAAGCGCTTAACACATATTTAAGACTTGTACCGGGCGTCGGAACCAAAATACGAGCCCGATACCATAGTCTTTTAATCAATTTTCATTTCCATTTTCCTTAATAATTTCAGAAAAACAATTTCACGGAAAAATTCATATCTCGGGCTCTAGGCCTCGGAAGTCGATTCCGGGCACATGCCCGAGTCCCATATTTTTCTACGGACCTTCCGGGACCGTCCAATCTCGGGTCCGGTTCCGTTTACCAAAAATGTTGACCAAAATTAACTATGATCATATTAATATCAAAATTCTTCAAATCTTTCATGGAATTCACATATTTCAACATAACAGCTTTCCGGCTACGCGCTCAGACTGCGCAAGCAAATCGAGGCAAGTAAAAAATGAGGTTTTAAGGCCTCGAAAGCACGGAATGGATGAGGAAATAGGTGATGACCCTTTGGGTCGTCACATCCTCCACCTCTAAAACAACCGTTCGTCCTCGAACGGACAAAAGAAAGAAGTACCTGAGTCGGGGAACAGATGTGGATAACGGCTCCGCATATCGGACTCGGACTCCCAGGTTGATGCCTCAGGGGGCTGACCTCTGCACTGAACACGAACAGAGGGAAAACTCCTAGATCTCAACTAACGGACCTGCCGGTCTAAAATGGCTACCGGCTCCTCCTCATAAGATAAATCTTTGTCAAACTGGACAGTACTGAAGTCTAATACATGGGTGGGATCGCCGTGATACCTCCGAAGCATAGACACATGAAAAACTGGGTGCACGGCTGATAAGCTAGGTGGCAATGCAAGTCTATAAGCCACCTCTCCCACTCGATCAAGAATCTCAAACGGACCAATGTACCTAGGGCTAAGCTTGCCCTTCTTTCCGAACCTCATCACGCCCTTCATCGGCGACACCCGGAGCAATACCCGCTCACCAACCATGAAAACTACATCTCGAACCTTACGATCTGCATAGCTCTTTTGCCTAGACTGAGCTGAACGAAGTCTGTCCTGAATGACCTTGACCTTCTCCAAGGCCTCCTGAACTAAATCTGTACCTATCAACCGAGCCTCTCCCGGCTCGAACCATCCAATCGGAGACCGACACCGCCTACCATATAAGGCCTCATAAGGAGCCATCTGGATGCTCGACTGGTAGCTGTTATTGTAGGCAAACTCTGCTAAAGGCAAGAACTGATCCCATGAACCTCCAAGTCAATAACACAAGCCCGGAGCATATCCTCCAAAATCTGAATAGTCCGCTGACTGACCGTCCGTCTGAGGATGAAACGTTGTGCCCAACTGAACCTGGGTACCTAACTCCTGCTGAACCGCTCTCTAGAAGCTCGAGGTAAACTGCGTACCCCGATCCGAAATGATAGATACCGGCACTCCATGAAGGCGAACAATCTCCCGGATATAAATCTCAGCTAACCTCTCGGATGAATAGGAGACTGCCACTGGAATGAAATGCGCTGACTTGGTCAGCCTATCAACAATGACCCAAATAGCATCAAACTTCTTCCGAGTCAGCGGAAGTCCAGTAATGAAATCCATGGTAATCCTCTCCCACTTCCACTCGGGGAGCTCAATCCTCTGAAACAAACCAACGGGTCTCTGATGCTCATACTTGACCTGCTGACAGTTCAGACACCGGGCCACATACGCAACAATATCCTTCTTCATCCTACGCCACCAATAATGCTGCCGCAAGTCCTGATACATCTTCGCGGCGCCCGGGTGAATAGAATACCGAGAACTATGGGCCTCCGCTAAGATCAACTCTCGAATCCCATCAACATTAGGCACACAAACTCGCCCCTGCAATCTCAAAACACCATCATCATCTAAGGTCACCTTCGTGGCACCACCTCGCTGTACCGTGTCTCTCAGGACACACAAATGGGGATCATCAAATTGCCGATCACGGATACGCTCCAATAGAGAAGAACGAGCGACCGTGCAAGCCAACATTCTGCTAGGCTCAGAAATGTCTAATCTCACAAATCGGTTGGCCAAAGCCTGAACATCTAAAGCAAGCAATCTCTGGCTGACCGGGATATAAGCAAGACTACCCATGCTGGCGAACTTTCTACTCAATGCATCGGCCACCACATTGGCCTTACCCGGGTGATATAAGATAGTGACATCATAATCCTTCAACAACTCCAACCACCTCCTCTGCCTCAAATTCAAATCCTTTTGCTTAAATAAGTACTGTAGACTCTTATGATCAGTGAACACCTCGCACGTCACGCCATACAAATAGTGCCTCCAAATCTTCAAGGCGTGGACAATGGCTGCCAACTCCAGATCATGCACTGGATAGTTCTTCTCATGAATTTTCAACTGCCTCGAAGCATAGGCAATGACCTTGCCATCCTGCATCAACACTGCTCCAAGCCCAACACGGGAAGCATCACAATAAACAGTATAGGGCCCTGAACCTGTGGGCAGAACCAACACAGGTGCCGTAGTCAGAGCTGTCTTGAGCTTCTGAAAGCTCGCCTCACACTCCTCCGACCATCTGAACTGGGCACCCTTCTGGGTCAATCTGGTCATCGGGGCTGCAATAGATGAAAATCCCTCCACGAACCGTCTGTAGTAGCCTGCCAACCCCAAGAAACTCCGGATCTCTGTAGCTGATGCTGGGACATTGGTCAACCCAAATGACATGACTAAAAACTCATAGTGCCCATACCGAGTGCGGAATGCAGTCTTAGGGACATCAGACGCCCTAAATCCTTAGCTGATGATAGCCAGATCTCAAGTCTATCTTTGAAAACACCTTTGCTCCCTGAAGCTGGTCAAACAAATCATCAATCCTCGGCAGTGGATACTTGTTCTCTATCGTCACTTTGTTCAATTGCCGGTAATCAATACACATCCGCATCGAACCATCCTTCTTCTTCATAAATGACACCGGCGCACCCCAAGGAGAAACACTAGGCCTGATAAAACCCTTCTCTAGTAAATCCTGCAACTGGTCCTTTAACTCTTTTAACTCTGGCGGGGCCATGCGATACGGCGGAATAGAAATGGGCCGCGTGCCCGGAGCCAGATCAATACAGAAGTCAATATCCCTGTCGGGCGGCATACCCGGCAGGTCTGAAGGAAACACCTCGGAAAACTCTCGAACAATAGGAACAGAGTCAATAGAAGGAACCTCTACATTGGAGCCACGGACATATGCCAGATAAGCCAAACATCCCTTCTCGACCATGCGTCGAGCCTTAACACCTGAAATAACTCTGCAAGTGGCATGACCTGAGGTCTCTCTCCACTCTAGTCGGGGCAATTAAGCCAAGGTCACGGTCTTGGCGTGACAATCTAAGATGGCATGTTACGGGGACAACCAATCCATCCCCAATATGACGTCGAATTCCACCATATCTAAAAGCAGTAAATCAACACGGGTCTCAAAACCGCCAATAACCACTATACGTGAATAATGGTCGCAGTCCACCACAATAAAATCACTCATCGGCGTAGACACATAAACAAGGCACTCAAAGAATCATTGGGCATGACCCGATACGGTGCAAACTAGGACCGAAGCTTATCTACCACAAGCCAGAACAGTACCTGCACCTCCACCTCTGATACCTTTACCTCCACTTCTCGCATCTCTACCTCCACCTCTAATACCTTTACCTCCACCTCTCGCGTCTCTACATCCACTTCTAATACCTTTATCTCCACGAAGCCTCTAAAGACGTAGCTGATCTATCACTGGTCTGTGTTGCTGCTCAGCTGAAGAAGCGGTACATGACCTCGCCATTCGCGAAAGAACGGAGTAGAAATTCAGTCAGCATTTGAGAAACCAATCGCACGACAAGAAAGAACAAATGAGAGGTTTTCCTAACTCAATAGACTCTGGGGAACAAGTACAGACGTCTCCGTACCTACCCCTCAGACTCTACTAAGTTTGTCCGTGAGTTGTGAGACCTATGTAACCTAGTGCTCTGATACCAACTTGTCACGACCCGGATTTCCCACCATCGGGATCGTGATGGCGCCTACTCGTGGTAGCTAGGCAAGCCAACTTATTTACCTTTCATTAATAAATAAATCTGTTAACAATCTATAGCATCAATAAGAAATATGGAATTTAATAATAATAATAGCGGAAGTCTAATTTATAAGTCTGAATCAAAACGCGGAATAGTCAACAATAGCCTCTACCCAAGATTTGGTGTCACATTACTCACGAACCACTAAGAATAAACTAAATACAAAGGTCTGAAAGAAATATAACAGCTGTCTGTCTCGAAAACAATGAGGCAACAGTCAAAAGGAAAACATAAAGAAGAGACGCCGGGCCTGCGGACGCCTGCAAGGCTACCTCAGTCTCGTGAATAGGAAAGTCTGCTCCCGAACTACTGCTGCTGCTGCTCCTCAAAACCTGGACCTGTGCAAAAATGCACAGAAGTGTAGCATCAGCACAACCGACCCCATGTGCTGGTAAGTGTCTAGCCTAACCCCGGCGAAGTAGTGACGAGGCTAGACTGGACATCACATAAACCTGTGCAGTTATAACTATACAGCGGGAATCGAATACCAAGTAATTAACAACATGGGAGGGGAGACATGCTAAGGGGAGATACAATATTAACAGCAATCCAGAGTAACAACTAAAACAGCTTAGGTTCACAATGAACAAAGAATCAATACTCAAATACAAACACATAGCCTCAATAACTGTTGCGGCGTGCAACCCGCTCCATAATTACTATTGTTGCGGCGTGCAACCCGCTCCACAAATACCACTGTTGCGGCGTGCAACCCGACCCATATCATTTATCATGTATCATTGTTGCGGCGCGCAACCCGATCCTCACCTTTTACTGTTGCGGCGTGCAACCCGATCCTCAATATCATTGTTGCGGCGTGCAACCCGACCCTCACATATTATTGTTGCGGCGTGCAACCCGATCCTCAATATCATTGTTGCGGCGTGCAACCCGACCCTCAATATCATTTAACAGTCCGACTCCCCAAACAACAGTCACAATTAAGGGGCATAAAAATAAGTAAACATTTGACAAACATCCCGGCAAGGGAAAGAATCCAACAAGTTCAACCAGACGTCCCGGCAAGGGAATAATCAACAACGTTTTCTCTTTCTTACTTTTCTTATCTCACGATATCACTGGAGCCCAAGCTCCAAGAAATTTCTTATCTCATATTCCGTCACAAACAACAATATAACGACTTCCCAGTAAGGGAACAAAACATCATCTCAAATATTCTGGCAAGGGGATTACTATAACCACATTAGTTCCAACATCTAACCACCACATTAGTTCCAACATCTAACTACCACAGCTATAACCAACCTATTACCACACTTGACCACCTCAGCTATATCTAACCGACTACCACACCCAACCAACCCATCTATAACTATAGTCATCATATGACACAAGGAAACATTAACCTGAGCGACCCTAGTATCCGTTAAGAACACAATGCAGAGGAATCACAACCCAACAATAGCCCGCCAAGAGGGCAACATAATGATCTCTCCTCTTTCTCGCTTTTACTTCACAATTCTTTTTCACAACTCGAGCAGATGCTCCAGAGGTTCAATTATCACTTATACTTTCGCAATTCACTCTACTATTTTGAGCCAACACTCCGAAGAATCAAGTCATTTCGTATGATTTCAATATTCGTATCACAATTCGAGCCTATGCTCCCAGGAAAATCAAATGATCATATTACCGTTCACATGCTATTCACAACATATAAAAAATCCTCCAATAAACACGGAGTTCACAACCAAGTCATGATAATCACGTTATAGGGACTCACGGTCATGCTAGACACCAATGTATAGATACTCGTCACCATGCCTATACATCGTACTCGATCACATAGCAATTAGCAACAAGACTCAACTCCTATTCCCTCAAGCTAGGGTTAAACCAAACACTTACCTCAAAGCCTTGAAATCCACTTAATCCTCAACTACTGCTTTACCTCGCGGTTCCACCTCCAATTCGCCCGAATCTAATCACAATTTACTCAATTACTTTAATAAACACTATATGAATCAATTTGAATGCATAAAAATGAGTTTCCCAAGTTTTTCCCAAAAATTCCAAAATTGCCCCCGGGCCCACGTGGTCAAAACTCGAGGTTCGAACCAAAATCTGGTTACCCATTCCCCCACGAGTTCAAATATATAATTTGTTTTGAAATCGGACCTTAAATCGAGGTCCAACTCCCCAATTTATGGAAAACCTAGGTTCCACCCAAAAATCCCAATTTCACCTATGAAAATCCTTGATTTCAAGTGAAAAACATGTTTAATGATGTTAAAAGTTGAAAGAATTGAGTAAAAATCAACTTACAAATGATTTGGGATGCAGTTTGCTCTTGAAAAATCGCCTATGGTGTTTGGATTTTGAAAGAATGGTGAAAAGTGATAAAAATTCGACTAAGTATAAAATTTGTTGGGCCTCTGATATGGGAATTGCGAACCATTGTTCGCAATTGCGAACAAAACAGGGCTGGGAATTGTGACATTCTTAGTTCGCATTTGCGAACCCATGTCTGGTGGCCAGGTTTCGCTTTTGCGAACATTCGATCGCATTTGCGACCAGGGCCACCTCGCATTTGCGAGCCAATGGATCGCATTTGCAATCCCAAGCCTTTTCCCCAGACTTCGCATTTGCGAAGTGTTGATCGCATTTGCGACAGTGCCCTATTTTCCCAGACTTTGCAATTGCGAAGCAATGCTCGCATTTGCGAGCTCGCAATTGCGAGTCTTCCCTTCGCATTTGCGAAAATTGCAGAAGCCAGCATACCAGATTTTTAAAACATGAGAAATGCGATCCGATGCCTATCCAAAACTCTCCCGAGCCCTCGCGGCTCCAAACCAAACATGCATACAACCTCAAAAATATCCTACGGACTTGCTCGTGCGATCCAATCGCCAAAATAACATCAAAATCATTGAATCAAGCCTCAAAACACATGATTTTTCTTCTAAACTTCATAAACTTTCAAACTTGGAACTTATAGTCCGAAACACGTCAAACGACGTCCGATTTCGACCAAACTTTACAGAAAGCGCTTAACATATATTGAAGACTTGTACCGGGCGTCGGAACGAAAATACGAGCCCGATACCATAGTCTTTTAATCAATTTTCATTTCCATTTTCCTTAATAATTTCAGAAAAACAATTTCACGAAAAAATTCATATCTCGGGCTCTAGGCCTCGGAATTCGATTCCGTGCACATGCCCGAGTCCCATATTTTTCTACGGACCTTCGGGGACCGTCCAATCTCGGGTCCGGGTCCGCTTACCAAAAATGTTGACCAAAATCAACTATAATCATATTAATATCAAAATTCTTCAAATTTTTCACGGAATTCACATATTTCAACATAACAGCTTTCCGGCTACGCGCCCGGACTGCGCACGCAAATTGAGGCAAGTAAAAAAATAAGGTTTTTAAGGCCTCGAAAGCACGGAATGGATGAGTAAATAGGTGATGACCTTTTGGGTCGTCACAAGGGTGGGAGTAGGTTTCATAAGGGGTAATGATTTCATGCGTGGTAGGCTTCTTAGGAGTAGTGTGCATGGTATTGTCTCTATTTTTAGTACTATGCATTTTATTATTTTTTTCCCTATTTGATAATCTAATCATGTCTTTGAGATCCTATATGTATTCCCATATTGTGCCTGTTTTGGGGTATTTTTGTTAGTGGTTTTGTGGGTGCGACAGCCTTATTTGCCGTAAAGGGATTTTTGTGTGTGGTAATGGTGGTGGACAATTAGTTTTTGAAGCCGTAAATAAGAACAGATGATTTTTTTGTTCTTGGTGATGTATGGTGTGTGATGTCGGAGATAACGGGGTACGAGGGTCTGGTTTGTAATTTTTTTTATTTTTGTAGTTTGTTTTCTAAATCTAGTTGACTTAGAATAGAGAATTGGTTGTGTTGGATAAGTTGACCCTTCAGATATAGTGGAGGTAAATGACCCTTTTTGTTCCTTGGCCTCCAAGGTTGAGGTAAGTCTAGGGATAGGGAGTCTAATACTTGAGAGAGTAGGGGTTATGTCGTTGTTTCTTTTGGTGTTGTTTGTTTTTTCTTTACCTTTTTTCTTCTTCTTTTTTTCGACAAGATTTACTCTTTGATTTTTTTCCTTTCTGGTTTTCTTATTTTTGTTTTGCTTCATTTTTTTCTTTTTTAGTATCTTCTTTTTCTAATTTTTGTGAATTATGAGTTGTAGTGGTATACCTTTTGAGTGCACATGAGACCGTCTTCCACTATTTGTTTGCCGTGTTTGTTGTAGAGTTTTCCTCCGTCTTTGTAGATCTTGGATTCTTATTCTAACATTGGTATATGTTGTGTCCCAGGCATCCGCTGTCACGCCCCGAACGTGGGCCTGGACGTATCACGGCACTCGGTGCCTGACTACATGTGACCAAGCGAACCAATTGGCTGGCTGAATCAGCATGTGATATCATAACATACTGAATGCGGAATATAAACTAACACATGTTGATATACTGAAAGTCTGAATGATATAAATCAAAATACGGAAATACTAATACAATTTCTGAAACATATTTGCAGTAAACATAGCTTATCATGGAAAACTTGAGACTCTGTCTAACTGTTACTCTAGTTTATGAAGCCTCTATTGAAGTACTTAAAACGTTGACTATTTGAAAAAAATTGAAAGACTATAAAGTAATGATAATGCCCCGAAAGAACTGGGGATCACCAAATAGCTGGTACGAGAATCCTAGCGCTCTGAATCGTCAACCTGTAAATCAGTACCTGCATCGTGAGTTGCAGGCCCCAGGCAAAAATAGACGTCAGTACATTTGAATTATACTGGTATGTAAAGCAACTGAAAGAAAGAATTATAAACGCTAAAATTGAAACTAAGTTGATAACTGAGAATTGATAATTGATAACTGAAATGATAACTATTGAAACTGAAACTGAAATGATAACTGGTAACTGATAACTTAACTAAAAACTGATAACTGATAATTGATCTGATAACTGGTGACAGAAATGATGACTGATAACTGAAATAATGACTAATAATTGAACTGAACAAAGAAAGTAAGGATATGAATACTCCCTCTTCTGAATGATGAACAACCTGTTTATCTGAATATTAAACTGTGGCCTTAGGCCCAATATATATATGTGCACAAACTGCGGCCTCGGGTCCAAGTATACGTATATATAACTGCGACCTTCAGGTCCAAAATGCACAAAGCATAAACTGCTGCCTCAGGCCCAAAGATGCATAAAGCATAAACTGCGGGCTCAGGCCCAAAGATGCATAAATCATAAAATGCAGCCTCAGGCCCAAATACAGGTGTTCGACATTCAGGGATTTAAAATTAGGAATTGAGAATCATTCTGCAATACATAATAGTGAAATACTGAATCACACTAAGTTACATGATACTAGAATATTGGATCAAACTGAGTTACATAATACTGGAATACTGAATAGGACTAGAATGAGACATGTATTCTTGAACAGATTATGAACACTGAAACTTTAACTGTTTGTGACATGCTGAGTAAGTTATACTAAGACTTAGGAACATCAAACCCAAGTCTATATTGAATACGAACTGAGCTCATAACGTTCAAAATGAAAGTCATTGATGACGTCCAAATCCACTACTAAAAAGTAATAGACACGGCCGCATGCAATATAATTTACCTAACTATGAGTCGGGGTCGAATCCCACAGAGAACAATGTGTAGGCGAATAGGAATGTAAGAAAATTATCGCTTATCGCGCAGTGCCAAACAATAAGAATTTGGTTTTCAAAATGTTTTATATCTAAATGCGGAAATGTAAACTAACCTAGAAAGCAAGTAAAATGATCAATGGCTACAAGTATGGTTGCATCGGGAATTACACTCAAGTAACGATCCAATGTATTTCATAATTTTACAATTATGAATGAGTTTATGTTAATTAGCCACGGGTAATAATTCTTAATTAGCTTCTTCCGAAGACTAACAAGACTTCCTAATTGAATTATCCCTAAAACAATTAGAAGATTAAGCACACCCGGAATGGCTACAAGTAGTTCAATCCTATCCCTAGGTAGAATCAATAAAATGAGGGTTAACGCCTCAAGTTCTTGTTAATTAATCTTTCCCAACCCCAAATTATCTTTTCCAAAATTAATTCGGAGTTAATGGGCGAGTTCTAGAGTTAGCTAATCCCTTTGGAAACATTAAAGAACAAGAATAATTAAAATAACAATAACTCACTTCATAAATTAATAAAAATCATTCAATACATAAGCACAACAAGGTGTTTAATCCACACTTTAAACATGAATATTTCCATAAACAAGATTTAAGTATTGAATAAAATACTACACACTTAGATATACAATACAAAGCAAGGAAATGAAGAAGGCAACATAAATGGGTAAGAAATTCTCAACCAAAAGCTTCAATCTTCAAGACCAAAGTGTGTGTGCAAAGCCCTAGCTTCCAAAACTTGTTCTCTCTAGCCCTAAGAACTGAAAATAAGCCAAAGATATGCCAAAGATCCTTTACAAATGAGCTTATTTGGGTATTAAAGGGTTTGGGGTCAAAAATGTGAAATTCCAAAACTGCCCAGTTTTCACGCCCATTTCTTCATCGCGTTTGCGTTAACAGCTTCGCGTTCGCGAAGGTTTGATATTCTGATCTTACGCGTTCGCGCTTGGACCTACGCGTTCGCGATGCTTTGGGTCTGGAATCTATGCGTTCGCGTTCAGGTATACGCGTTCGCGAAGTTTTGGATTTTGAACCATCGCGTTCGCATTTTTCCCTTCGCGTTCGCGTAGGTTAGGTTTCCAGCTCCTTCGCGTTCGCATTGTGCCTTCGCGTTCGCGAAGGGCAAATCACTGGCAGGCATCATTTTGTTCATTTTAGCTCCTTTTGATCTGTTTTCACTTGGTTTCTCCACTCTTTACTTCTAAATCACTTAGAACCTGTAAAATGGAAGTAAACGACATTAAGCACACGATTTTATCACTTAAACATAGCAAAAAGTATAGGTTTAATGACAAGATAAGTTCATCGTATCTCCGCTCACTTTCTGCAGATAGAAACCACTCACGATCAAAGGCTTCCTCTTGTCCAGGTCCGAAGACATGTTCTTGTGCAATTTCATTAAGTTCCGGTTCCACTTTAAGCCCAAAGTACCTACAAAATCGACCAACAATGTTAAAAGCTCATACAGACACTTAAAACAAGGTATTAGGAAGTATTTAAGCCGAAGAAATGGGCGAAAAAGGTCCCGGGCAGAGCTGTGCGAAGCTACTGTTTTGTGCCATTTTTGGGACTGCCAGGCATTGCTCTTCGCGTTCGCGAGCAGCTAGCTACGTTTGCGAAGAGTAAAAAGTTTTTGCCTAGACTCAGACCTTCGCGTTCGCGGGAATACCATCGCGTTCGCGAAGGTCAAATTTTTGCACCCCTACTGCTATGCCTTCGCGTTCGCGGGCAGATCACCGCGTTCACGAAGGTCATCTTCTTTGCCCAGAAATTTTGTTCTTTCAGGTTTTTCTTCAAACAGTTGGCGTGCCCATTTTTCTTTGTTCATTTACAGCACATTTATGCGCACATTTTACCCAGAATTTTCTTACAAATAAACACTCACACTCAACCAATCTCACCCAGCAAGCAACAACCAATTTCAAGCATCAATTTGCAACTTAATACTTAAAATTTTTACCCTAAGGAACAAACAACAATGAGTGCTTTTCTATTTCACAATTTACACCAAGAAAAAGAAGAAAAGAAACAAAAATTAATTGAGAGGAGAGTGAATATTACATACCTTGAAAATGGAGATGAAAATTTGCAAGAACTTCAAGATTTTAGACACTTTGAAATTTTGGGTGCTTAAGGGGTTAGAGGTCTGTTGCTTGGGCAGAGGAGGGGTTAATTTCATTTTCAGTAGCCCTTTTGTTATTTTATCTCACCTGGCCCTACGCGTTCGCGGTAGTTGTACACGTACGCGAAGGGTAGTTGTTGCTGATTGCCGCGAACGCGTGTACTGTTCAAGCGAACGCGATGGTTAAGATTTGCTAAACCTTCGCGAACGCATTACACTCTCGCGGACGCGTAGAGCATGTTTTTCCTGCACTGGAACAGTTCTGGAAGCTACTGGTTTTGGCTCTCCGGAACACCCTGACCTGCTCAAATCAACTCCAAAAATCTAAAACTTGGCAAGATTAAGTCACAAATAATATTCTAAGCTATTCTAAAAAAGAAAATTTCAAAAAACGACTAAAAATTTTAAAAAACACGATGGGTTAGCCTCCCACCAAGCGCCGCATTTAACGTCGTAGGCACGACGCAAAACAACTTTACCACTTTTCTCTCCACTTGGATGATATGAACTGGGCACCTAGCTGGGAATCAAGCTTGTGACCACGAGCGATGGGGGGTGGTAAGTTGATGGTCAAGCCAATCCTTAATTTCTTCATTTTGCACTTCTTGGCTCTCATGTGAGGAATTCATTTTGCTTTCTTGCTTTCTCAAACTGTAAAATGTATGGTGTTGTTCTTCCTCCTCGCAATCCTCATTGACTCGTGTAGTTCAATTTCCATATCACCACACAATTCCAATGTTGAAAAATGCTTGGAATGTGACTTCAAACCTTCACTTTGCAACTTTTCTTGGATTTTGACATCCTCTTTTTCCCCCGAATTAGAGTCAACTCAACCACATTTTCATTTACACCGGTGGACTCTAATTCCATTTTTTTTCTGGCATCATTAACACTCATGGAGTTCGGTTGGCGATGTTCAATTCTTGAATCCTCAAAGTAAAGCTCACTTTCTTCCTCGGAATTGACTCTTCTTGGCTTCCTTCCACACTCTCAAGTTGGTGGGCATAGTGAGCCTCAACCAATATTTGCATTCGATCCTCCAAAGTGCGAATATGTTCATCATTGTGAGCCAAGCCTTGTTTCAAGTTCTCGAGTGCAAAGTTGTGCTTCTCCTCATTTTCAAGAATGGTCTCCAACATGAGCATCATTTTCTCATTTTGAGCATTTGAGAGTTCTTCTTGGTTTTGATCAAGTGCCAAGGAAGGATTTTCAATTTCAATCTCCAAGGAAGGTTCTTGAATATCATTCACTTCCGAGGCTTTTTGAATGCTTAAGGCCTCGATCATCTCATCCATTTGTGAGTGCAACCTTTCAAGTGCCAAGTCATTTTGGAGACTATTCCTCAAAAGCTCCTCCAAGGCATTTTGCTCCTTGTTTCCTTTGTCAAGTAAACACTCCAAACATAAGCTTGAACTCTCCACTTTGGCCATGCTCAACTTCTTCCACTTCCATAG
Source organism: Nicotiana attenuata (assembly GCF_001879085.1). Taxonomy (NCBI): domain Eukaryota; kingdom Viridiplantae; phylum Streptophyta; class Magnoliopsida; order Solanales; family Solanaceae; genus Nicotiana; species Nicotiana attenuata. The sequence continues at coordinate 282,496 of NW_017671420.1, read as the reverse complement.
CCTATAATTCTCATACAAAAAGTAGAATCATCATAGTGGGGGCTTGGGGAAGGGAAGGACAAAGAGACAAAATCATCCCAATGACCATTTTGAAAACCACACTTATCACAAATACTCCACTCATAGGGTTGAGATTATGCGCACAATCCACCCCCGGGAGAATTTAAACAATTTTTGCCACGAGTGTGGTCCTCCACAATAAGGACAAGGGTCATCAAAGTATGAACACTACCATCCGACCAATTTTCATTATATGATGCCATTTTTCAAAAATAAGAAAATAAACAAGAAACAAACAAGAAAAATAGACCAAGGTAAGAGAAATAATTACACAAATATTTACAAGTTTGGACCAAAGCACTTTCGCTTACTTCTCAAACAACCTAAATTACGCCAAATTGTTCCCCGGCAATGGTGCCAATTTTGATGACGTCCAATCCACTACTAAAAAGTAATAGACACGGTCGCATGCATATTAATTTACCCAACTATGAGTCGGGGTCGAATACCACAGAGAACAATGTGTAGGCGAATAGGAATGTATGAAAATTATCGCTTATTGCGCAGTGCCAAACAATAAGAATTTGGTTTTGAAATGTTTTATATCTAAATGCGGAAATGTAAACTAACCTAGAAAGCAAGTAAAATGATCAATGGCTACACGTATGGTTGCACCGGGAATTACACTCAAGTAACGATCCAATGTATTTCATGATTTTACAATTATGAATGAGTTTATGTTAATTAGCCACGGGTAATAATTCTTAATTAGCTTCTTCCGAAGACTAACAAGACTTACTAATTGAATTATCCCTAAAACAATTAGAAGATTAAGCACACCCGGAATGGCTACAAGTAGTTCAATCCTATCCCTAGGTAGAATCTATAAAATGAGGGTTAACGCCTCAAGTTCTTGTTAATTAATCTTTCCCAACCCCAAATTATCTTTTCCAAAATTAATTCGGAGTTAATGGGCGAGTCCTAGGGTTAGCTAATCCCTTTGGAAACATTAAAGAACAAGAATAACTAAAATTAAACAATAACTCACTTCATAAATAAATAAAAATCATTCAATACATAAGCACAACAAGGTATTTAATCCACACTTTAAACATGAATATTTCCATAAACAAGATTTAAGTGTTGAATAAAATACTACACACTTAGATATACAATACAAAGCAAGGAAATGAAGAAAGCAACATAAATGGGTAAGAAATTCTCAACCAAAAGCTTCAATCTTTAAGACCAAAGTGTGTGAGCAAAGCCCTAGCTTCCAAAACTTGTTCTCTCTAGCCCTAAGAACTGAAAATAAGCCAAAGATATGCCAAAGATCCTTTACAAATGAGCTGATTTGGGTATTAAAGGGTTTGGGGTCAAAAATGTGAAATTCCAAAACTGCCCACTTTTCACGCCCAGTTCTTCATCGCGTTCGCGTTAACAGCTTTGCGTTCGCGAAGGTTTGATATTCTGATCTTACGCGTTCAGGCTTGGACCTACGCGTTCGCGATGCTTTGGGTCTGGAATCTATGCGTTCGCGTTCAGGTATACGCGTTCGCGAAGTTTTGGATTTTGAACCATCGCGTTCGCGTTTTTTCCTTCGCGTTCGCGTAGGTTAGGTTTCAGCTCCTTCGCGTTCGCATTGTGCCTTCGCGTTCGCGAAGGGCAAATCACTGGCAGGCATCATTTTGTTCATTTTAGCTCCTTTTGATCTGTTTTCACTTGGTTTCTCCACTCTTTACTTCTAAATCACTTAGAACCTGTAAAATGGAAGTAAAAGACATTAAGCACACGATTTTATCACTTAAACATAGCAAAAAGTATAGGTTTAAAGACAAGATAAGCTGGTAAAATACCAACTTATCAGTCATGAACGAGTTATGAAGCTAGAGAATGGAAGTTCTACAACTATTCAAGGAACTAGGCTTAACTATATTTTTGAGATAATTGATACGTCGTAAAAGAAACGTAGTGTAGGGAGAATCATTAACATTCCCAAACATACAGAGTTAGCCTCACATACCTTAACTTCATGCTCTTGAGCATAATACAACATTCGCCAACCCTTTCAACTTTAATCTATAGCAATACAAGTCAAAGGGATTCCATATTAGCAATAATACTCATGTTTTGGTTACTTAGGCATTTTCTCAAACACTTGGTGGCATAAAGCTTCATATTCCTTATTAATAGTGTCTCTACACCCAATAACCCATTCTCTTGTTCCTGGATTGTCACGACCCCAGTTCACCCTCCATGAACATGTCGTGATGGCACCTTGTTCCTACAACTAGGTAAGCCTAACAGAGCGGAAATAACAATTTAACTTGCGGAATCATTAATTAAACTGAACATATGGAAAAATATCAACTGAAAATAAGGCCACCCAGCCTATACAACTCAAAAGACATGCGGAAGCCTACAACTCAATCCCAAAACCCGGAAACTCACGGGAAACACAGGCTTATAGAATTACCATACGTACTCTAGTCTCCATAATGTCTACATCAAAGTATGATAGGAATAAAAGCACTACAACTAGAATAAGGAAGAAGACTCTTCGGTCTGCGAACGCTGCAGATATACCTCGAAGTCTCCGTGTATCTCCTCGCCTCAAGGATAGTGCGCCTGAGTAGAGGTACCTGGATGATCTGCACATGAAAAACATGCGTAGGAAGGGTATGAGTACACCACAGCAGTACTCAGTAAGTGCCAAGCCTAACCTCGGTTGGGTAGTGACGAGGAAGGTCAGGGCCCTACTGAGATAAACATAATATATGATGAAGTAAGGAAAACAGTATAGATAAAGTCTACAGCGAGAATCTACCACTAGATACATAAGGGAAACAGCAATAGGAAGCAGAAACGAAACGATATAAGGAATACTGCTCACAATAGGAAGTAATAGCCGGGGATCTCTTGGTATCCCGAGGATCTCTTAGTATCCTCATCATATGCACTAGGGATCTCCTGGTATCCTGAGGATCTCTTGGTATCCTCATCATTTACACGAGGGATCTCTTGGTATCCCGTGGATCTCTTGGTATCCTCGAATCTTACATTTACATGTGCCAGGGATCTCCTGGTATCCCGAGGATCTCTTAGTATCCTCATCATATGCACTAGGGATCTCCTGGTATCCCGAGGATCTCTTGGTATCCTCATCATTTACACGAGGGATCTCTTGGTATCCCGAGGATCTCTTGGTATCCTCGAATCTTACATTTACATGTGCCAGGGATCTCCTGGTATCCCGCACCTCAATCCAGAACACAACAAGTACAGGGGGATCTCCCGGGATGCCGTCCCGTAGTCCCAATTTAAAACACACAATAACAGCCCAAACATCAGGAAAAATGCTAAACTCAGAACAAGTAATAGAAATCCTAATCCTAGCCTAACATATTCCACGTAGCACAAACAAGACAGTTTAAGCACTTAAGCAAGTAGGTCAACTAAACATGCTCAACTAAACTAACATAGGATAAACTTACAATTCAAATAAGCAGGTAAGCAAGAAGACTCAATTTAAATACTTCAAGTAAAAGCGGATTTTCAACAATTAGCTCAAGTACGCGCTCGTCACCTCACGTACGAGGCTTTTAGATATCAATTATCATGTCCTAAGGGGAAGAGGTCCCCCACACAAGGTTAGACAAGCCACTTACCTCGAACCGGCTCAATATCAACTAGAAACCATGCTCTTGCCACGAGTATCCGACTCCAAATGGCCCAAATCTATTCAATTCAATTATACATTGTTAATAACATCGCAAACAACTGGTTTTGCTATTTAATTCAAAGTTACGGCGTAAAATTAGGTGAAATGACCGAAATGCCCTTCAGGCCATTGCCTCGGAATCGAATAATTTTCACATTTTCAGAACCCTCGTACTCTCACGAGTCTAACCATATAAAAAACTCCCAAATCAGAGGTCAAATGCTCACTCAAAACCCAATAGTTTGTTCTAAGAAGTTTTCCCCCATTTTGATTCCAAATTTGAAATTAGATGATGGATTAAGCTATATATTGATGGAATACAACAAAAAGGGATTAAGGAAACGTTACCCAATGATCCTCTCTTCAATACCCACTCAAAATCTCCCTCTCCCGAGCTCTCAATTGATTTTTCCAACTTTAGAAACTCAACCCTCGAAATTCCCTTTTCTGAACAGGTGTTTCTGCTTCTGCTGACAAGGGACCGCATCTGCGGTCCCGCTTCTACGGACCAATATACCACTTCTGCGGTTTTCATTAAAGGGGACAGGGCCGCATCTGCGATGGCTGGGCCGCTTCTGCGGCTCCGCTTCTACGGTTCCGTTTTTGCGCAAATGGCTCCGCTTCTGCGGCTTCTAAGGGAAAAGGGGACAAGCCGCTTCTGCGGCCACATAGCCGCTTCTGCGGTGCCGCATCTGCGATTCCCAAGCCGCAGATGCGAAAATACCATAAGAGGGACATTCAGTTGCTGCATTAACTTAAAAATTCCTCCGTTAACCACCCGAAATCATCCCGAGGCCCCCGGGACCCCAACCAAAACTACCAATAGCACCTAATACCTCATTCAAACTTGTACCAATCCTTAAAACACCTCAAACAACATCGAAAACTCGAATTAATCAATGATTTGAGCCTAAGAACTTCAAATTCCATAAAAATACATTTTCGATCAAAAGCCTAACCAAAACACGTCCGAATGACCTGAAATTTTTGCACACATATCCCAAATGACACAACGGAACTACTGCAACTTTCGAAATTCCAATCCGGCCCTCGGATCAAAAACTCACTATCGAACCAGAAACTTCAAAAAGTCAACCTTCGGCATTTCAAGCCTAAATGAGCTACGGACTTCCAAAATACATCCCGAACACGCTCCCAACCCCGAAATCACCTAACGGAGCTAACGGAACCATCAGATTTCCGTTCCAAGGTCATCTTCACACTGTTCCGACTACGGACCACTTTTCAACACTTAAGCTCTCATTTAGGGACTAAGCGTCCCAAAACTCTCCGAAACTTAACACCGAACGTCCCGGCAAACCAAAATAACGGAAATGAACTTTGGGGAAGCAGTTAATAGGGGATCGGGGTGTAAATTCTTAAGACGACCGGCCGGGTCGTCACATGCATATATTCTAAAGTCTCAAATGGCTATAATCAACATTATTCTTTATCACTCATAAGGTAAACGACACCCTTAACCAATAATCAACCATCAACAAGCCAAACCTATAATTGTTCATACTTTTCTATCAAACCCATCAACTCATATCTCATGAACTTGAGTTTATAATCATTAAACAAATGCTAGAATCAATTAGAGGGTGAAGACCCTACCTTTTTGAAGTTCAAACCCTTTGAATTCGAGTTCTAGGCTTCCTTCTCTCAACAATGATGTCCCAATCGAATATCTAATGATATGGAAGGTTTACCCATGTTAATAAGATGTTGGGAAATTGAAATTAACTTAGAATCACCATTAGAACTTACCTTGGGTGGTGGAAGGGCCCTTAAGGAATTAGGATTTTGAGTGTTCCCCTTTCTTGAGCAAGTTTTTATGTTTTGGGGCTGTGGGGGACGAAATATGGCTTTAAAACGACCCCCCACGTGCGCGCCCGTGCACCTAGAGACATGCCCGCACTACTGTCCGCGCAAAACGGCAGTAACACTGCCTCAAAAGTAGCGCGGTCGCGCTATGGGCGCGCTACCGGACGCGCATATCGCATATTGTTCTGTAAAATACGCATAACGTTTTGCACAGAGATCCGTTCGAGCTCCATAATATATCACTAGAAAGCTATTTCAAAGGCCTACAACTTTTATGCTTTGAGTGTTCCCAAATTCCTTAAAAATTTGCACTAAACCCTGCTGGAAGACAGACCTTCTGCAAACTTAGTCGATTTTGTCAAATCTTATGCACCTCACTTTCTATCTTGATTTTGAAACAACTATTTTACCCATAATCATCCCGATGGGACTTCACATGTTCAAAATATAACCTTACTACTCCTTTAACTCATTCATACTTAAGCCGAATTTACGGAGTGTTACATTATCTCCCCCTTGGGATCATTCGTCTTCGAATGATTGTCCTGACTGTAACATCTGCTAACTCCGAACCTTAAACGGGTCTGCTGGAAACATGAACTTTCATTAATACTTGTATACTAAACTGAATGAATGCCTGATTACTGGACTGTTGCAATATTGAACTGAATGACTACTGCATTGACTGAATATTGGTCTGCCATGGATTCATGAATAGTGAACTAACATGGATATATGAATATTGAACTGGAACGAATAGTTGAGTAGTCAGAGTACTAAGTTGGCATGAATGTCTAAGTATACGACTAACATGAGTAGCTGAGTATTGAGCTGACATGAGTATCTGAGTACTGAAAACTTGAATGTTATAACATGACACGTGAAATACTGGCTATACCACCAATAATTATGGTGGCAACTCCAACTCATAAGCTAATTGACCGATCCTTCGCAAGAATCTATATGGCCCAATATAGCAGGGACTGTGCTTCCCCTTGTTCCCAAATCTCATAACGCTTTTCATTAGCCAAACTATCAGAAAGACCCAATCATCAACTTGAAACTCTAGGTCTCTATGCCGCATGCTCGAATAGGACTTTCGGCGGCTCTGAGTTTTCTTCAAAAGCTCTTGAATCAACTTAACTTTCTCTATAGTCTGATAGACCAAATTGGGTCCTAACAACTCCACTTCTCAAACTTCGAACCAACCAATTGGTGATCTACACCTTCGCCCATACAGAGCTTCGTACGGTGCCATCTTGATACTAGAATGGTAGGTTATTATTAGCAAGGTCAATAAGAGGTATGTCATCATCCCAATTACTTTTAACATCAAGGACATATCCTCAACTGTTTGAACAATGTGCTCTGCTTGGCCCTATTTCTGAGGATGAAAAACGTGTGCCTAATCATTTCTGAAAGAATTTCTAAAAGTTCATTTTAAACTGAGCACCACAATCCGAAATGACGGAAAACGTAGTCCCATACATCAGACAATTTCTTGATTGTACAACTTGGTATAATCTTTTACTGAATCTGTAGTTTTTACTGGCAAGAAGCGTGCTGACTTGGTAAGTCGATTTACAATCATCCCATCAAATCATGCTTTCAGGACGATCAAGATAATCCTGTTATAAACTCCATATTTACCATCTCCACTCAAAATATATGTATTCTGTGATAAAACACTAGGCTTTCTGCTGCTCGACTTTCACTTGCTGACAATTCAGACAATTGGCCGCAAAGTTTGTGACGTTCTTTTTTATGTCGTTCAACCAATAAATCTCCTTGGTTATGATGCATATTTGGGAACCTGGATGGAAAGAATACCTGGAATTACGGGCTTCTAACATGGTCTTCCCTCTTTAAGTCCATCTATGTCTGGAACACACAATCTATCTTGGTACCTCAAAGTACCATCATCTCCCCCTTATTCAAAAGCCATCGTTTTATACCTGTGGATCTCCTCTTTCAACTGTAACACATAGGGATCATCAAATTATTTCTCCTTCTCTTCGGCTACTGAGGGGAACAAGTCATGTTCTAGACAACAACTCCGTTATCTTTAGAGTCCGAAGTCGAACTCCTATCTTGGCTGGTGAACTTCTTTTACTAGAGTTATCTTATCTACCTCAATCATGTGTTATACTTCCCACACTTGATTATCTTCTTGAGCACTTCCTGAAAACACTTATAGCATAGTTGCGATCTAAGTCTTTGACTAGTATTCCAAAATTAGAGTCTCGTGCAATGCCATTACCCTCATAACACATAAATAGGCATGGTTTTACAGCCTTCTGTGATTACTTTATCATCAATAACTAAGCTCGGTGATCATTCTAATCACTTTGTGTTTCTTACACATGCTAGACATAATCCCTGTGGTAATTATACAATTCTCCATCATTACCGAACTGATTTTTCTTTTTCATATCCCATGCTAATTATTCGGGTTTCAAATCACTAACTGCACTTACAAAAAATTTCACATCACCCCTTAGACCAAAGGTCTTATACTTGCGGATCCTTTTCTTTTTGTTGGGATCCAAATAACATTCCTTATTTTCTGCAATTCTTTGCACTCTACGTCAATAACGACTCATCTTCTAACTTACTTCTGAGCTAGGAAAAAAACTAAATTATTCACATAACGGAAAGCTAATGTATTCACAACTATCATACACAATCTTAATAATTTAACTCTCCTCACACTATCAGTCTTGGAGAAACCACATTTCGATAATTCCTAAAGGTTATTCTTCTATAGTTTGCTCTCTTATTGCTAGCTGATTGTTTTTCCCACTATAATTGTACTTTGAATTTAACGTAAACTCTTTGGGTTCTAACACACGTTTGGTGTTTCAAACTGTCACCCACTCACTAGAGTTAACCTGGTTAAGTGAATCAAATTGTACCTCTACTAGCTCTGCTGAAATCGCTAATTCACTGTATCAACTCAAAACTTACTTATTATTCTTTTACTAAACACCTACTTGAATCACGTTTTCCCGTTCTACTTTGGATAACAAAAATGAGGAATAAGGTTATTTCTAACTTCCATCATCATCCGACCCAATTCTATGGTCGCATACTATCCTTTTTTTTCGAAACACACTTAGGGAATTCATCTGTCTTAAACAAGAATTAGAATAAGTAACCCAAACTTTCTATATAATACAAAATCATATCATACTATAAACATCCGCGATAATCACTTAGTCACATAACCTAAGGGGGAACTTCCATATCTTTTATCTTACATCAATAGTTGCTTCTTATCGTAGCTTACTAATGTGGTACTTCTAGTTCTGATTTGAATATATCTAAACAACTTAAAATCACTCCCTGAAATTCAATATTGGCTGCTCTTGGTTCTCATTGCATACATCATATATTCTAGTCATTTGCATGAGTTGTAAGAAATCACATCTTTGGTAATAACAAACATTTCTAATCCTAGGTATTTTACCCTTAGGCTCTTTTCTGTCCAAAACTATAGTGACCAATGTTAGGGTCTGACATCTGAACTATCATCATCCCACATGTGGCTCCATTTGGAAGAATTAAAAGAGATTGTTCTCTGAGGTAAAACACATACGAATACACTACCATGCACAAACTTATCCTTCAAAGTATACCGTCATCTGATAAATCACTTCTTGCCCCATCCGGTGAGTCTTGGTCTTAATCCAGACCAAGTATGCAAAGGGTTCTCTATAATCACTATTACTTACATTTTCTTTGAGAACCATATGCATCACTGTATACTCACAAGTCACAAGAAATTTTGATACACTGAAAATTAGATATTTGGTAAACATATAACTGAATACCGGAGTACTGAATAACCACAAACTTGCTAACTGAAAGATTGTATAACTGGTAAATGAGGTAAACTGATAACCATAAGACATCATAACTGTTTTTGTAATTTCTCATAAGGTTATGCTTTAATCTGTGCTACTATCCATTGCATCCCACTTTTAACATCCTCTTAAGTCTCATATTTACCAACCTGTACTCCATAATTATACCCCAATGGGAAATTATCCTCTCTAGGACCTTAGGTTCCTCCTGCGCATCGCTTGGGAATCTAATACGTCTAGAATTCGATAGGGAGAGAAGGTTAGCTATTGCTCTAAGCTTCATGGAACGATCTAGAGTAGAAAGAAGTGAGACAATCCTGAATGTCTCGGTAGTTAACCGTTTATATGAGTGGCCGGCGCACACATATAAAGGAAACTCCACTGGACACGGCTTCATAGACTCCCTAGGACTCTTGAACCTAATGCTCTGATACCAAGCTTTGTCACGCCCCGAACGTGGGCCTGGACGTAACACGACACTCGATGCTTGACTACATGTGACTGAGCGAACCAACTGGCTGGCTGAATCAACATGTGATATCATAACATACTGAATACGGAAGACAAACTAACACATATTCATATATTGAAAGTCTGAATGATATAAATCAAAGTACGGAAATACTAATATAATTTCTGAAACATACGTGCAGTAAACATAGCTTAACATGAAAAACTTGAGACTCTGTCTAACTGTTACTCTAGTCTATGAAGCCTCTATTGAAGTACTCAAAACGCTGACTATTTGAAAAAAACTAAAAGACTGTAAAGTAATGATAATGCCCCGAAAGTACTGGGGATCACCAAATAGCTGGTACAAGAATCCTAGCGCTCTGAATCGTCAACCTGTAAATCAGTACCTGCATTGTGAGATGCAGTCCCCGAGCAAAAAGGGACGTCAGTACATTTGAATTATACTGGTATGTAAAGCAACTAAAAGAAAGAATTATAAACGCTGAAACTGAAACTAAGCTGATAACTGATAATTGTTAATTGATAACTGAAATGATAACTATTGAAACTGAAACTGAAACTGAAATGATAACTGGTAACTGATAACTTAACTAATAACTGCTAACTGATCTGATAACTGGTGACTGAATGATAACGGATAACTGAAATAATAACTAATAATTGAACTGAACAAAGGAAGTAAGGATATGAATACTCCCTCATCTGAATGATGAACAACCTGTTTATCTGAATATTAAACTGCGGCCTCAGGCCCAATATATATATGTGCACAAACTGCGGCCTCGGGCCCAAGTATACGTATATGTAACTGCGACCTCAGGTCCAAATTGCACAAAGCATAAACTGCAGCCTCAGACCCATAGATGCATAAATTATAAACTGCAGCCTCGGGCCCAAATACAAGTGTTCGACATTCAGGGATTTAAAATTAGGAATTGAGAATCATTCTGCAATACATAATAGTGAAATACTGAATCACACTAAGTTACATAATACCGGAATACTGGATCAAACTGAGTTACATAATACTGGAATACTGAATAGGACTATAATGAGACATGTATTCTTGAACTGATTATGAACACTGAAACTTTAACTATTTATGACATGCTGATTAAGCTATACTGAGACTTAGAAACATCAAACCCAAGTCTATATTGAATACGAACTAAGTTCACAACGTTCAGAATGAAAGTCATGAACGAGTTACGAAGCTAGAGAATGGAAGTTCTACAACTATTCAAGGAACTAGGCTTAACTATATTTCTGAGACAATTGATACGTCGTAAAAGAAATGTAGTGTAGGGAGAATCATTAACATTCCCAAACATACAGAGTTAGCCTCACATACCTTAACTTCATGCTCTTGAGCATAATACAACATTCACCAACCCTTTCATCTTTAATCTATAGCAATACAAGTCAAAGGGATTCCATATTAGCAATAATACTCATGTTTTGGTTACTTAGGCATTTTCTCAAATACTTGGTGGCAAAAGCTTCATATTCCTTATTAATAGTGTCTCTACACCCAATAACCCATTCTCTTGCTCCTGGATATATTCTAAAGTCTCAAATGGCTATAATCAACATTATTCTTTATCACCCATAAGGTAAACGACACCCTTAACCAATAATCAACCATCAACAAGCCAAACCTATAATTGTTCATACTTTTCTATCAAACCCATCAACTCATATCTCATGAACTTGAGTTTATAATCATTAAACAAATGCTAGAATCAATTAGAGGGTGAAGACCCTACCTTTTTGAAGTTCAAGCCCTTTGAATTCGAGTTCTAGGCTTCCTTCTCTCAACAATAATGTCCCAATCGAATATCTAGTGATATGCAGGGTTTACCCATGTTAATAAGATGTTGGGAAATTGAAATTGACTTAGAATCACCATTAGAACTTACCTTGGGTGGTGGAAGGGCCCTGAAGGAGTTAGGTTTTTTAGAGTTCCCCTTTCTAGAGCAAGTTTTTATGTTTTGGAGCTGTGGGGGACGAAATATGACTTTTAAATGATCCCCCACGAGCGTGCCCGCGCACTGGAGACCTGCACGTGCTACTAAGTGCAAAACGGCAGTAACACTACCTTAAAATTAGCGCGGTCGCGCTATGGGCTTGCTACCTGGCGCGCATATCGCATACTGTTCTGTAAAATGCACATAACGTTTTTCACAGAGATCCGTTCGGGCTCCATAATATATCGTTAGAAATCTATTTCAAAGGCCTACAACTTTTATGCTTTGAGGTTTTCCAAATTCCTTACACATATGCACTAAACCCTGCTGGAAGATAGACCTTCTGCAAACTTAGTCCATTTTGTCAAATCTTATGCACCTCACTTTCTATCTTGATTTTGAAATAACTATTTTACCCATAATCATCCCGATGGGACTTCACATGTTCAAAATATAACCTTACTATTCCTTTAACTCATTCATACCTAAGCCGAATTTACGGGGTGTTACATCCGCATATCGTACACAATGGGTTTCTGTCTCCATAGTGGATATCCTATTGATATTTTCCGATCATGACATTCCTTGATAGAGGATTTTTCAGGGGAACCAGGATACACAAGCGTGCAAAACGTCCCCTTGTCGTGTTTGTAGTGCAACTATCATTCTTCAAAACATCCTCAATCAATGTGTTTTACATTTGGATTGAATTTCTGTGTCCATTTTCTGAAACTAAGGTACTGTGATCTAATAAACCAAGGTCCGTTATATATGGCGCTTTGGTAGATGTCATGGGATGATGACCAAATTAGGCAATAGTCATTTCCTAAATCAATGAGGTTTATGGGATCGGTTGAGTTCCATATTTTTTGGATTTTTATGCGTAGTAGGTTGTAGCCCATACGCTTTCCTAATAATTTATGATTAAGGACTATTTTCAGGGCTCATATAGTCTGATTTTGTCCGCTATTATAATGGGTATAAAGTTTCGGTGGTTTGTTGTGTTATCTTTTTCTTCTTCTAGATTAAGGTTGCTAAAAATTGTGCAATCAAAATTCACAGGAGAAAATATTTGCTTTTGGGTTACTGTATCTCTATAACTTACCTGTGCCTCCATATATGTGTCACTATTTTTTGGTCTATGCGTACTGCGTGAAAGCATATCTTCTTCTTCATTAGTTAAAGTGCTTTCTTTCATTTATTGGCTTTTCGGATAGTTGGAAATAGCTTTTGCAGTGGGTTTTGTGGAGTGCTCGATTGATTGATTGAACTTTCTCTCTTTCCTTTTATAAAGAAAAGTTAGAGAAGTTGGAGAAAATACATGCATTACATCATTGTGTTTGAAGGACTTGGCCGTGGGGGTGGGCTGGTAAGGATGGAGAATAGGGTGGGGAAGATTGAAAATGAGTTTTGGAAAAATATTTTCCTCCTGAGTTCATGAGAAAAATATTTTTCAAAATATTTAAGCCAACTAAATGTGGAAAAATTGAAAAATATTTTCTTTCGTACCAAGCACACCCGAGATCTCTGTTTATAAATGTCCTATTCTATAATAATGATATTTTAGTGATCTTGCCTGTCGATTAGGACTACTAAATAGACACATTCTGCTTATCATTATTTGCATCATTTGTTAATATGTTTATAACTTACAATAATTCACTTTCCAGTAAATTTGTGCTAATTTTCGAGTTGACTTAGACTCAAGATCCAATTTTTTTCACACGGTATCATAAAATCAGACTCATTCTTATGCTTAATGTTTCCTAATGTATTTTCTCCTTATATAACAATCTTCATTTTGTGAGTTAAATATCTAATTGTTGGAGTTGAATTGGACCCAAAATTGATTATTTTTTTTCAAATTTAATATCACAACCCAAACCAATGTGCCATGACGAGTGCCTGAGTCCTACATGTCGAACATCCCTAAGCATACGTCTAAGATATAACATAAAATATGGGTAGGTCATGCATACCATCTGTCAATAAACTACTGAATCATGTGAATAACATACATAAGGAAACATGCCCAAAAGACACACACACACACTGAATCATGTGTGTGTCTTTTGGGCATGTTTCCTTATGTATGTTATTCACATGATTCAGTAGTTCATTGACAGATGGTATGCATGACCTACCCATATTTTATGTTATATCTTAGACGTATGCTTAGGGATGTTCAACATGTAGGACTCAGGCACTCGTCATGGCACATTGGTTTGGGTTGTGATATTAAATTTGAAAAAAATAATCAATTTTGGGTCCAATTCAACTCCAACAATTAAATATTTAGCTCATAAAATGAAGATTGTTATATAAGGAGAAAATACATTAGGAAACATTAAGCATAAGAATGAGTCTGATTTTATGATACCGTGTGAAAAAAATTGGATCTTGAGTCTAAGTCAACTCGAAAATTAGCACAAAAGACAGAATATATATATATATATATATATATATATATATATATATATATATATATATATAT